>NC_043013.1:26976620-27146620 GCF_006345805.1 Octopus sinensis
TCTATGGATAAAGCTGCATTCTCCTTTATTAATAATCAAAAGGATCTAATTATTTATTCATTTAAGTATTATTTTCAATCTGCTTCTCTATGTTTGTTTTAATTATGGCAGCAATTGTTTCTTTACAGTGATATGCCTTTTCTATTTGATGTCTGTTAACCATCCAAAACTAGAGAAAGCAGAGTTTGGTACCTTGCATAGAAGTAATTCCATGAATTGGATGGTAGTAAGATCTGAACTTGTGTATAATAATGTAGTCAGTAGTCTGTGTGTGCCTGAGTATATATTGCATATGTGAATATCTATCTATCTATCTGTCTGTCTGTCTATTTATCCGTCTACTTATCTATCTATCTATATACATATATATATATATATATATATATATATATATTTGTATCTACTTGTAATTATGAATATGTGAGTGTGTATACTTATACACAAACACATACAGATGGATGTAAAATAGATAGATAGTTAGATAGATAGACATACACACACAAATGCATACATATTTAATGTAGGTATAAAACAGGGACATTTTTCCCATTTTTTTAATCAAATTTGTTTACAGTCAGTGAGGTGAAAAAAAACGGCACCATATTAACATCTCTATGTATAGATTCAGAGAAATCCAAAATAGTTGTGTAGTTGTGCAAGAAAATTACCCACAATTAAAGATGGCTGTCTTGTTCAAGGAGAGTCATCAGAGAGAGAAAAAATATATATCTAGGAGAACTATAACATAGATTAAAAACACGGCTTATAAGAAAATATTCTATAAATATCATAAAAAAGAAAACAAAACAGAAAATGATTTCTAAGACATCTTTCAAGTATTCATGAAAGAACCAACTTAAAACGATGATTATTTTCCCTCATTTATTTTTTGTTTTTATTTACATTTATTAAATTATTTGTTTATTTGTTGAAGTTATATTATTGTCTCTGCACCAGGATAAAGCTGTAGCCATTGATGGATTCTTAGTGTTAATGCTAACACCAGTTGGAGGTCAGAGAAAAAAAAATTGGTCACTAGAGAATAGCAATAATCCTCAATTCAAATTACAGAATATGATAGTGGTTGATGTTGCATTAGTGCAGTATATATACACACACACATACATACATACATGTAAATATATCTAATATATAATAAATGTATGTGTACTATATGCATATCATATATATATTTCATGTATGTATATTATGTTTCTATCTATCTATCTATCTATCTGTGTGTATGTATGTATGTATATATATATATATATATATATATTGCTAACCACTACACATTCTTTATTTTCTCTCATTGTTTCTTTCTGTGGAAGAGTGTAGGCTCGAAAGGTTAAAGACTTTTTCATTTCTCGAGGGTTAAACTAATACATATGTTTGTTGTCTATACAACCTGTCTTCATCTTTTGTTGTTTTTTTTTTTTGTGAATTCTCCTTATATATATATATATTAATATTTGTTTTTATGTTCAGTTATATAAACAATTTTATATTAACCTGAAGGATTGCTCCATTACTCCATACTTCTGTGGAGTACAAATTTATTATTCTTTAATTAACAACAGTATTGACATTGATTTTGAAGTTTTGGCTGGTTAACTTATCATCAGACTGTCTAATGATTGCTTAAGCTTGCCAAAACTTCCAAGTCACCGTTGATGCTATTCTTGTTAAAGAATATTATTTATATAGGCACAGGAGTGGCTGTGTTGTAAGAAGCTTGCTTCCCAACCACATGGTTCCAGGTTCAGTGCTACTGTGTGGCACCTTAGGCAAGTGTCTTCTACTATAGCCTCGGGCCAACCAAAGCCTTGTGAGTGGATTTGGTAGATAGAAACTGGAAGAAGCCCATCATATATATGTGTGTGTGTGTGTATGCGTGTATGTGCTTGTGTGTCTGTGTTTGTACCCCCACCAAATAAAAAATAAATGTTGATACCCTGTGCTGGCACCACATGCAAAGTACCTGTGCCAGTGCTATGTAAAGAAGCACCCATGTTGGCACTACATAAAAAGCACCTAATACATTCTGTAAAGTGGTTGGCATTAGAAAGAGCATCAAATCATAAACACAAATGTATTTCTTTACTGCCCACAAGGGGCTAAACATAGAGGGGACAAACAAGAACAAAGGGATTAAGTTGATTACATCGACCCCAGTGGGAAACTGGTACTTTATTTATCGACCCCAAAGGGATGAAAGGCAAAGTCGACCTTGGCGCAATTTGAACTCAATGACTGGGCCATGGTATAGCCCTCCGACTTGCCAGCTCCTCTCAAACCATCCAACCCAAACAGTTATTAAATGATGATGAAGATATAAAGAAGGAGTAATAGAGGTCATTAGTAGCAATGTAATGCAAGCAACACCAAAGACCCAGTTTCCAGCAAAGTGGTAGAACAAATAAATAAATAAACAAATAATATTTTTATTCTTGCTAAATAAAGTCAAACTCAGAATTATGCCAGTGTCATAAATATTGGAAAATTTCATATCTTCCAAACTCATATATTTTTTATCTACCATCTTGACTTTGCTATTTTTGACAACTTTTATCTATTTTTATTTTGAGAATTCTTTAGTAAATATAATCGCAGAGCATTATAAATTTTAAACAATAATAGAAAATGACCATTTTCATTACATTCTTTATTTGATTAAGAATTAACTCGAAATTAATGTCTGATACCTCCGGCTTAATACGTCTCAATTTTTACTGCCAGTAGTTTTGTTGTCTTGCCAGTGTGTGTGTACGCACATGTGTGCACATGTGCTTTTGTGTGTGTATATATATGTGTGTGTGTGTGTGTGTGTATATATATATATATATTATATATATATATAATATATATATATATATAGAAAGATATATATATATATATAGAAAGAGAGAGAGAGAGGTATCATGTTCACGTGTGTGTGTGTACACACATTGGCAAGATTATATACTTATATTTGTGTGTATATATATTTATGAATATATGTTTGTGAAGGCACGTGGCTCAGTGGTTAGGACATTTGGCTCGTGATTGTAAGGTCATGTGTTCAATTCCTGGTGATGCGTTGTGTCCTTGAGCAAGACACTTTATTTCACATTGCTCCAGTCCACTCGGCTGGCAAAAATGAGTTGTACCTGTATTTCAAAGGGCCAGCCCTGTCACACTCTGTGTCACGCTGAATCTCCCTGAGAACTACGTTAGGGGGTACACGTGTCTGTGGATTGCTCAGTCACTTGCACGTTAATTTCACGAGCATGTTGTTCCATTGATTGTATCAGCTGGGAATCTCGTCATCGTAACCAACGGAGTGCTCCTTTTTTTTTTATATGTTTGTATATATGTATATATATTTATGTTTATATGCATGCATACATTATATATATATATATATATACACACACACACACACATATATATATGTTTATATGTAGATAGATAGATGTCCACAACACTCTACTCAGTGGTTGGTGTTAGGAAGGGCATCCAGCCATAAAATCCTTGCCAAAACAGACTCAGAATTTTGGTGCAGTCTTCTGCCTGGTCAGCTCCCATCAAACCGTCCAACCCATGCCAGCATAGAAAGCAGATGTTAAACAATGATGATGTATGTATGTTTATACATATAAAAATTATAGATACTGAGCATCTTTCTCCTCTCTGTCACCTTTTCTCCTACTAAACGCGAATAGCCATGCTTAAACTCTACAAGAAGCTGCTCTGATCCCACTTTCTCCCATTCTTTAATTTCTCATCCACTAACATGAAGCTGACAACCCATAACCCACCTCCTCCATTATCTTGCTGGTTGAATGGCAGATTGCATGTACAAAAGCACCCACTACATTATGTAAGGTGGTTGTCATTAGGAAGGGCATCCAGTCATAGAAACCATACTAAAGCTGACACTAAAGCACAGTACAGTTCTTGGCCCTATCAGATCCTGTCAAACTGTCCAACCCATGGCAGCATCAAGGAGAATGCTGATGAAGATGATAATGATGATCATGGTTTAATATTGTGTTTGTGTGTGTGTGTGTATATATATATATATATATAGGCACAGGAGCGGCTGTGTAGTAAGTAGCTTGCTTACCAACCACATGGTTCTGGGTTCAGTCCCACTGTGTGGCACCTTGAGCAAGTGTCTTCTACAATAACCTCGGGCCAATTAAAGCCTTGTGAGTGGATTTGATAGATGGAAACTGAAAGCAGCCCGCCGTGTGTGTATGTGTTTGTCCTGCCACCATCGCTTGACAACCAATGTTGGTGAGCTCACGTCCCTCAAAAGAGACCAATAAGAATAAGTACTAGGCTTACAAAGAATAAGTCCTGTGGTTGATTTGTTCGACTAAAGGCAGTGCTCCAGCAAGGCTGCAGTCAAATGACTGACACAAATAAAAGAATATATACACATATATGTCTTTATATACATATCTGGATATATATAATTATATTTAATGTATATATTTGTATAAGGCAGTGTGCTGACAGAAACGTTAGCACGCCAGACAAAATGCTTAGAGGTATTTCGCCTATCTTTATATTCTGAGTTCAAATTCTGTGGAGGTCAACTTTGCTTTTCATCCTTTCAGGATCGATAAATTAAGTACCAGTTATGTACTGGTGTCAATCTAATTCACTATCCCTGAAATGATTGACACATTTGTGTGTGTGTGTGTATGTATATATATATATATATTATATATATATATATACATATATATGAATATAGGTGTGGCTGTGTGGTAAGAAGCTTGCTTCCCAATGACATGGTTCCAGGTTCAGTCTTCTGCTATAGCCTCAGGCCGACCAAAGCCTTGTGAGTAGATTTGGTAGACAGAAACTGAAAGAAGCCCATTGTATATATATATAAGTAGGTGAATGAATTATCCTAGTATGGATAATTCGGTTAATCGTTACCTGGGTAGCAAATTCATGTCAGAAATATGTATTAGGTTGTCAAGAAAGTTCTTGTGGTTTTTAACCTTTAAATTCAGATGCACATATCTTGGCTCAAACAAAACTTTATTAATCAAAATAAACACCATCAGAATCAGCACACTTTTGCCAATGTGAAACAAATTTATTTATGCCAATAGCGTAAAAATCCTGCATTCTGGTGGCGATGAAGTTGTTGAAGGCCTGTTTGGTATTGTCTTTGTTTTTGAAGCATTTCTCATGCAGGAAGTTGTCAAGATGCTTGAAAAAGTGGTAGTCAGTAGGCGAGAGGTCTGGTGAGTATGGCGGTGTTTAGGTCCCTGTAACTTAGCGGTTCGGCAAAAGATACCAATAGAATAAGTACTAGGCTTACAAAGAATAAGTCCTGGGATCGATTTGATTCGACTAAAGGCGGTGCTCCAGCATGGCTGCAGTCAAATGACTGAAACAAGTAAAAGATATATATATATATATAGAAAGAGAGAGAGAGAGTAAAAGGCAGACTGTATGATGCATGTGTACGAACAGCCATGCTACATGGCAGTGAAACATGGGCCGTGACTGCTGAGGACATGCGTAAGCTTGCAAGAAATGAAGCTAGTATGCTCCGTTGGATGTGTAATGTCAGTGTTCATAGTCGACAGAGTGTAAGTACCTTGAGAGAAAAGTTGGACCTAAGAGGCATCAGATGTTGTGTGCAAGAGAGACGATTGCGCTGGTATGGTCATGTGGTGAGAATGGATGAAGATAGGTGTGTGAAAAAGTGGCACACCTTGGCAGTTGAGGGGACCTGTGGAAGAGGTAGACCCAGGAAAACCTGGGTCGAGGTGGTGAAGCACGACCTTCGAACTCTAGGTCTCACCAAGGAAATGACCAGAGACCGAGACCTATGGAAGTATGCTGTGCGTGAGAAGACCCGGCAAGACCAGTGAGAACAATCACAATCAAATCATATATCAGAAAGCAAGGGTTAAGTGACCCATCCATTCGTGTCCGCTGTCAGCCTCGTCTGGCACCCGTGCTGGTGATACGTAAAAGCACCATTCGCTCGTGGCCGTTTGCCAGCTCTGCCTGGCCCCCGTGTCGGTGGCACGTAAAAGCACCATCCGTTCGTGTTCGTTGCCAGCCTCGCCTGGCCCCGTGCCGGTGACATGTAAAAGCACCGTCCGTTCGTGGCCGTTTGCCAGCTCTGTCTGGCCCCGTGTCGGTGGCACGTAAAAGCACCATCCGTTGCCAGCCTCGGCTGGCCCCCGTGCCGGTGACACGTAAAAGCACCGTCCATTCGTGGCCGTTTGCCAGCTCTGTCTGGCCCCGTGTCGGTGGCACGTAAAAGCACCATCCGTTCGTGTTCGTTGTCAGCCTCGGCTGGCCCCCGTGCCGGTGACACGTAAAGGCACCGTCTGTTCGTGGCCGTTTGCCAGCTCTGTCTGGCCCCGTGTCGGTGGCACGTAAAAGCACCATCCGTTCGTGTCCATTGCCAGCATCGCCTGGCCCCGTGCCGGTGACACGTAAAAGCACCATCCATTCGTGGCCGTTCGCCAGCTCTGTCTGGCACCTGTGCAGGTGGCACGTAAAAAACACCCACTACACTCGCGGAGTGGTTGGCATTAGGAAGGGCATCCAGCCATAGAAACACTGCCAGATCTGACTGGGCCTGACGAAGCCTTCCAGCTTCACAGACCCCAGTTGACCCGTCCAACCCATGCTAGCATGGAAAGCGGACGCTAAATGATGATGATGATGATGATGATGATATGCCAGGCTTGTCTCAGTTTCTGTCTGTCAAATACACTGACAAATGTTTGGTCTGCCAAGAGTTGTAGTAGAAGTCACTTGCCCTAGGTCTCACACAATGGGACTGAACTTTGAATCATGTGGTATGGAATCAAACTTCTTACCACACACTGACACGTGTGCCTAAATGGGTATATATATATATATCAATAGAACAGCTTGCTCATGAAATTAATGTGCAAGTGGCTGAGCACTCCACAGTAGTTCTCAGGGAGATTCAGCATGACACAGAGTGTGACAAGGGTGGCCCTTTGAAATACAGGTACCACTCATTTTTGCCAGCTGAGTGGACTGGAGCAATGTGAAATAAAGTGTCTTGTTCAAGGATACAACATGTCAGTGGGAATTGAACTCACAACCTTATGATCATGAAGCAAATGCCCTAACTACTAAGCCATGCACCTTCACACACACACACACATACATGGGTGGGACATGTATGTGAATATACATTTATCTATGAAATATGTATAATAATCTATATATAAATATGTACGTGAATGTGTGTGCATGTATGTATAAATTTATACTCTTTGATTAGTAAAATGATTATCTTGGTTGCTGGAATATATTATCCTTCAATGAACACAGCAGACGAAATTCTTATCATTTCAAAACAACAATTTTACCCCCTGGACTTTACCAAAATAAGTTATTTCTAAATTTGACTACATTTTTTACATCTTCTAATCAAAAATTTCAAATAGAATTAGCAACATCTTCATATATCTTCATGTGTGTATGTGTGCATGCATGTGTGTGCTTAACTCTTTTAGCAAGACCTTTTTTCAGAAATATATATTCATTTAAATAATCGTCTTTTATCTTAAGCAATAGCTGAAAGAACTCCTGGGCATAGCTTACAATAAGTATGTCATTATGTCTTATTCTTAGAATTCAAACGTGCTACAACTTGAAGCCTGTGGAGGCACAGGGCTTAGTCGTTGGGTTGTAGGAGTTGTGATCATAAGATTGTGGTTTTGATTATTGGACTGGACGATATGTTGTGTCCTTGAGCAAGACAATTCTTTCCACACTGCTTCAGATCATTCTCCAGGGAGAAATATATACACCAGAGAAACCAAGAAACCATCCCTATGCTCCTTATGGAGTAAAGCAGACTAACTGTATCTTAAACCGTAGGATTTTTAGAGAATTGGATATAAGTGATAGAGGAGAGATCGTGATGCTAGTGAAATTAAGCTGGTATGTAAGTGGCAACTTCAGGTAAAGTATTATACATGAAGAAGCCTAATAAGTTTAAAATAATCAATCAATACTCATTAAATGTTAATTGATATTTCACAATATTCTTTAACCCTTTAGCAATATCAGGCTCAGATATTTTACCTGTTTCACCTTTTAAAATAATCTCTACAGATATTCTATATTTGGTGGCTATTCAAGCAATGTGTTTGTGGATGGTTAATGATTTGGATATGATGTGGAGGAAGGAGCATTAACTCCTGAAATGTCCATACACACCCATTACCTATTTTTGTAGCTTTGATCATATTGTTTACATAGACATATTCATATATGAAATGTAACTTTCAGTGCTGGCTCTAGTCTGTAAAGAAAATCTGTAGAGATAACTTTAAAAAGTCATTTAATTGCACTGCTAACACAGGTAGGACATGATATTGACTTATAAAGCCTTTAATGTACTTCGTAGTATATCAGGGTTGCAGTGTCTCTACCAGCAGTTAATATTTACCTGCTCCATAAAAATATCTCTCTCTCTCTCTCTCTCTAATATATATATATATTATATATATATATTGTTTGTAGAAAATATTTATCTGGAGAAGAAGCATACTCTAAGATGTAGAGCAGTGTATATATAAATGGATTTATGGGATTACCCTGGGTTTCTCATCCAGAGTAACCCCATAACTGGCCTCCACCATTTATATATATATATATATACTCACACACATACATATGTGTATGCATGTATATATACATATATATATATATGAAGTAGGTAAATACATGAGAGGGTGCCAAAAAATCCTTGCTTCAAGGATATCACAAAATGCCCGATTGGAGGTCCAACATTCTGAGTTTTTTTACAGGGCTTAGAAATACTAAAGGACTGCTGCAATAAGTGTGTGAATCTAAGAGGGGAATATGTTGAACAAAATCATAATTAACTGATCCTCCTGTATTTTCTTTTACCCAAAGCCAGGAATTTTCTCTCCCCACCCCCCACTTCCCTGTGTATGTGTGTGTGTGTATATGTGTGTGTATATATATATATATATATATATATCCCCATCAAAAGCTGCAATTCTTGAGAATTTCCTCTCTGTTCACATACATGTCTGGAAAATTCCCAAGTTGTAATTTTCCTACAGAAATTCATTGAATATTTAAAAAAACCTTCTTTAGAGAGACAAAAATATTGCAAACTGTGCCAAAAGAATAAAGTGCCACTTGTGAACTACAAACACTGCAAACTTAATGAGTCTCTTGTTCCATGTTTAAGAGCTTTAGCTCATAACATCTCATTTTAAAAATCCTTTTAATGTTTTATCAATGTTTTCAAAATAAATTTTATGATTAATAAGTATTTACATTTTTATGTTTTTTAACTCTTTATTGAAACTGTGACATTAAATAATAATTTGTCATCAGTGAGACTGTTACTTAATCAATTGCACAGAGGTGAATTTGTTAATCGGTCACTAGCTGGAGACTCTATTGTCACCTGTAAAATGATGATGGTCAGTTTTCCTAACATGCGTCAGTAGAATTTCACATGAATCTGAAGAATTTGCTTACATCATTCAGTGGAATTCCAAACTGAACATCAATTATATTAACCTCACCAATTTAGGAGAAACTGCAAAGGTAATGTGTGAATGCTGATGCTTCTTACTTAGAATAAATATATTTAAAATGTGATTTTTCTCCTAATTCCTCTCATTGTGGAATCATTCTTTATTTCATTTCTCAATAAGAGAGGAATAAGGAATCATGAAAAAAACCCATTCCGTACAATATGTCAATGGTACAGCGACAGTGATATGCAACTTTGTTGCAGAGAATATTGTCATTTTAACAGACATTATCATAATGGATGTGAGGCAGCTCCCTCAAGTCTCTTATGTAATGTGCGCGTGTGAGTGTCTTCATAATGTATATAATGCACCAACTAACATGTTATTGAATGTCAAATGCAGCTACAAAAATGATATTACATTCATATAAGCTGCAGCATCTAGCCAACCATTTCTCTCTTTTGAATTCTTTTAGCAATTAGACCATTTGTGATGTCTCGTGATTGCGACCATTTTCGATAAGCTGGCATTAGGATTAAGCAATATATTTTCAGAGAGATTTTTCAACTGTGCAAGTAATTTTATGTCTATCAACAATCAAATCTCTCAGAATAGAAATGGTCTATGTTAGCTGTGGTCTTTTATAACATTCTCTTATTTTTCTTTTTTTTTATCTATAACAAAATGACAGATAGCGAACATAATTATTGATTTTCAATATTTCGTTTTTATCTCAACTTGCATGAGTCTTAGTCCCCATTTTGTTTTTAAATAAATACTTATTTTGAAAGATATTTAAAGCTGAGAAGTGACTTGTAGACATAAAAATCAACATTTATGTAACAGTTTTGTTTTAAAACATTCTAATACTGTTCTGAATCCATTAACTTTTAAATAAAAGACATAGACAAGCACTGAAAGAGCATTGCAGAATGCAAATCTTCTTATTTCTTCTTATTTCCTACAATCTCAAGTTAAGAAGAATTAGGCAAAGCTAAATATGTCTCTTGTTTATAATAATTTCCTCCCCTGGTATGAGACCTTGAATTTGCTTGGAAAGGAAGGGGTCAATGGATAATTGACTTGATGTAACATAAGACAATATAAGGTCCACTAAGACCTGAGGAGTTTTTATTGTGTTTGTGGTGACTGTTGTCAATGCTGCTGTTGTTTAGCCCTTCATTGAGTAAATCTATGATCAAAGGCATCCCAGCTTTTCATGTTTATCAGGGATTACATTGTCTAATGTACACTTCTTTATTTAAGACAACAATGCATGATTTGTGTGAGATTTGGCTGCTATTTCTAGCAGATTCAGCAACTACACAGAGAGCTGGTGCTTAGATCAGGTTTCATACTGAGAAGTGGATATGAAATAATCTTTCTGTTTATTGGATACCATCCTGTTGTAAGTGAAATACTTATTTTTAACTGCAAAATGGCATGAAGTAAAGTCAAATATGGTATTGTATTCAAAAACACAGTAAAATGCCTGCTGCGGATTTGAACCCCTGACCTATGAGTTGGTATCTCAGTATCTTATCAGTTTGGCCATTTTAAATCCACACAAGCAACAAGATCAACAGGAAATCCCAAATAACTTGGAAAATATTAAAACAAGAAATGTTTAGTCAACTTTCAGCATGTGTATATTTTCATTTTATTTTTATAATAATTTAGTCACATGTAGCTGAGTGATTCAGAAGTTTATGTCATGCTCATGTGGTTTCTGGTTCAATCCCACTGCATGGTATATTGGGCAACTACAGCCTCAAGTTGTTCAATGCTTTGTGAATTAAATGTGGTAGAGATAAAGTGCATGGGACCCCATCAACTCTTTCTTGCTCAAAGTGTTATCTCCCAAAGAGGCGTTAACTACTAAGAAATGCATGCATCCATCAGTCTGGATAGGAGGCACTTCAAACTAACTTTGTGTATTTATACCTATTTGTCTACAGAGAAAGATTTTCTCCCTGACAAAATACAGTGAATGAATTTCTTACAGGTTCGAATTTGCTTCAAGCATGTGAACTAGTAAACAAATTATATTTGTTCACATCACTGCTCAGTGATTCTAGTCCATATTTTCTTATAACTGAGCTGCTGATTAGCACAGCCAGTTATTGTACTTTAACTGGAATATAAGAGAGATCTGTTGCTTGTCAGTTTGAATCATCTCTCTTTTCAGTGTCTGATGCTGAAGAGGAGATAACAACTCTCAAATGCATGCATCAGTCTGGGTAAGGAGCACTTCAAACTGATTTGGTGTCTTTGCACCTATCTGTCTGCAACAAGAAATTTTCTCCGTGATAAAATGCAGTAAATGGTTTTCTTACATTTAAATTATCAGTTCAAATATGCCTGAAACATATTTGAACTGATAACAAGTTTATGTGTGTGTATATATATATGTGTGTGTGGGGGGGTGTATAAAGTGGTGGTGTTGGTTGTAGTAGTAGTAGTAGTAGTAGTATGGGAGCATGTTCTGTAACAGCATACCACCGCATCCTCCTTTTGTTGGTAATTTCCTATTCCTGGCAGATGACACCTTTGTACCAATCAGGTAACAACCCTCCAACCCTTGGTGATTGCTGGTGAGGGTTTTACGAGGTCAGAATGCAAATCCTACCTCACCGTCTTTTATTTGACTTTTACGACACACCAAGGAAACATTGGGTCTGTTCTTTTGATTTTGACATGTTGGTACCCACACAGTACAAAACTGATATATAATAACAAATTAAAAAAAACAATCCCCTGATAAGTAATAAAACTGTATTACATTAATGTGTAGTTTTGGGGGAGGGGCAGGGCAGGGGTCTTGTCTTAATAAAAGTGTGCAGGGAAAATCTTTTCTCTGTAATGCAATGCAATATAATTATCCCTAATCTTAATCTCTTGTATTTTCTTTGTTTCAGTCATTGGACTGTGGCCATGGTGGGGCACCACCTTGAAGGGTTTTGTCAAACAAATCAACCACAGCAGTTTTTTTTTTAAATTTTGGAATTTATTCTATCAGTCTCTTTTGCCAAACCACTATGTTACAGAGATACAGACAAATCAACACTCGTTGTCAAGTGGTTGTGGTAAAACAAATGCAAACACACATACATACACTCACACACACATGTTTCATGAGAATACAGCACAGATTTTAATCCCTTATACATACATACATACATACATATATACATATATATACTAGCTGACATACCCAGTAATTCCTGGGAAAGCAAGACTTATCCCTTGGTTCCATTCTCATAATTGTTTCGCAAATCCAATAACAGCAATACAAAATATGTAGCCCTTTAAACAGTTTTTGTGCATTTACAGAGAATATCGAATTGTCTTATACAGGATCTTGTTTTTACAAATTCCCAATAAATTATGAATACCGAAATTGTGAAGTCAGTTATCTAATAACATGAAATTAGTTGCCCGATAGTAAGAATTCAAATAAAGTAGATCCGAAAAAGGCTTTAATGTGTTCCCAGAGTATATAGAACATAGGAGGAAATACTAATAAGGTATGTACACTAAAATCATGAAGCATGTTATGTAATAACAGGCTAATCAGATATGAGATAATAACAATTCAAAGTAAATAACTCTGCAAAGGGCTTTTGTGTTCCTAGCGGCGCTAGTGTTGGTATATTCATGAATAAGTTACTAACCGAAATAAGTGGATCTATTGTTTAGGAAAATACTATTTAGTTGTTTAATACTGGATAAATTGTGAAAATAACTCTAACAGTTCACATACTAAGAAATAAGCATACTCAATTTCACTTTTGCCAAATAATTTAGGAAAATTAATGGGTTATTTCCCTTGGTTTTTAAAATAAAATATATTAGATATATATAAGGATCCCTTCCAGGGACCCTGTTATCGATTTTTTTTCAACAATCTGAGTATGCCATGAGGTTTCCAGATATGAGTCCTACTCACATATCAAGTTTCATCAAAATCGATGTAGGAAGAGTTAGCTAACAACTCCACAAACAGAATTTCCCACATATGTAGTAGATATATATATATATCCACCTAAGAATCCATAAGTCAGAAAAAATATACACTTGTATATTTGTTAATAGAGTGGTTACATTATGCCACCTCTGAAGAATACAGGGTTGCATAATGAGGCTGTTATCTAATACTCCACTGAACACCTGGTGCAAAACCAATTGGTAAAGTTGGTCAAAATGGATATATAATACTGTAAACTTCAATTAATATATATGTTAATGTTTGTTTTTATGTTATAATAAAAACGATTTTACATAAAGTTGAAGGATTACTCAATACATTTGGTAGAGTAATATACATATACACAGGGTGCAGGAGAAGTAACAATCTTTTCATTTAATAACTTTTATAGTATATAAATGTTTATTTGGTAATTTTTTCTATTGAACACAAATTTATTGCATTACTTAAAGAAATGAATAATAAACTAATGAAAAATATCACAGAAGTTTTAGGAAATAAAAAAGAAACTCAATTAAAAGCAAGAAAACTCAAATGCAAAAGGCGTTACTTCTGCCCCACCCTGTATATATATATATGTATAAATATATATATATATATATATATATATATATATATATATATATATATATATATATATATACACACAGGTATATATATATATGTATGTATATTTATTTATATATATATATATATATATATATATATATATATATATATATATAGGGGAAAAGTAAAAAGAAGCAAAGAAAATGCACACTAGGTATAGAAGTAATGGCTTTTTTTTTTTTAATAAAAACTGCTATGTTTTAATACAGACTTATCCACATGAAAGCCTGCCTAGTAAGAATGGAGTGAATGTGTGAGCAATATATACTCAAAAATCCACGCTGATTAAAGCAGAACCCAAAAATCCATGTGCAAAACAAAGCAGTATGCAAATTAGAAGAACTATTTATTTGTACAAATTGATAAAATACAAATACATTTACTAAATAAGGCAAAGTCACCAAACTCAGTTCGATACCTAGTCAGAACAGAACTGAATTAGAGCAATATAACAAAAACAAAGACATTTACATACAAATAAATGATTTGAGGTGGAATTAAGGAGTACAGAAATCATTTTTATGAGTCAGTAAAGAGAGTCATACCAGTTTCCTCATCGCTGTTCACTGACTTTGAATCAACACCGATATATATATATAAATACACATACACATGCACACACACAAATACAGACATATGCACGCACACACACACACATACATAGCAGAAGACACTTGGGGACTGAGCCTGAAACCATGTGGTTACAAAGCGAGTTTCTCAACCACACAGCCATACCTTGGTGTAAAAAAAAAGGGGCAAATTACACCTGGAGATTTGCAGTATTTTAACAACCTGGAAGAATGAACAGGTTAAGTTGACCGTAATGGGATTAGAACTAAGAATTTGGAAACAGTGAAACAGAATATTGTAAAGCACTCTGTCAGACACATAACTGGGTTTGTTTTTTTGTTTTTTTTTTGCCATCCACCATTCTTCATTCTAATATAATAATGACGCACCCATGCAAAGCGTATAATTAATGCACTCATGCAAAGTCTATTATTAATGCGTTATGTTAAATGCATTCATTTAGCAATACTAACTTACAAAGAATGACTAATTTTTAAACCTTACAAATCAGTCTCGCTAAAAAATGATTACAATCAATCATAAAACAAAGTAAAGAATTCATGATTATGATATTTCTCTTGGATGTATAGATCACACATTGATGGGTTAGTGATGGTGACTAATCAGAAGAATAAAAAATAAAAAGGAAAGTTAAAAAAAAAAAAGAAACAGAACAAAAAAGGTAACCTCAAGTGACTTAATGGAGAATGTGAATTTAGGTGTCTGTAATATCTGAGAAGAGTTATTATTATTCTTGTTTGTTTTGCTTTGTTGTTTTTTGTTCTTTTTTTTACTTTAAATTTTTATATTGCATTTTGTGAAACTATTGCATCTCTAGTAACAGATTTCTAATGGACCAATCATTGGCTCACTACATGTACGATAGCAACAGTGACAAGGGAACATCTGTGCAACTCAGCAGAATAGAATACCACAAGGCATTTTCATTTGAAAGCATTGGGTTTCCTTTTTTTTTTTTATTAGTAGAGGGATTTGGGGGATTTTTTTTTTTTTTAGTTTTCTCTTTCTGCTATTGCAATGCTCCTGAGTACTGTATACAATAAGCTCGTTATTATCTTTCACAGATATATAGCAACAAAAGACACAGACGCACACACGCGGACATGCTATGTATGTGTGTGTGTATACATACATACATATCTATCTGTCTGTCTATCTATTTATTTATCTATCTACCTATCTATATATATATATATTTCTTTATTGCCCACAAGGGGCTAAATATAGAGGGGACAAACAAGGACAGACAAAGGGATTAAGTCATTTACATCGACCCCAGTGCGTAACTGGTACTTTATTTATCGACCCCGAAAGGATGGAAGGCAAAGTCGGCCTCGGCGGAATTTGAACTCAGAACGTAACGACAGACGAAATACGGCTACGCATTTCGCCCGGTGTGCTAACGTTTCTGCCAGCTCGCCGCCTTATATATATACACACTATATATATACACACACACACACATACACATATATATATATATATAATTTGCAAGATAAGGGCAGAAGAAAAATTCTAATGCCAGATACGCCGAAACAAACAATTGTCGATAACCATTAAATTTATGCGTCTCAAAACAAACCGATAGAAATCTCTAAAAGATTCGTTATTACCGTATTGGTCCAATTTCAGGGTTAATTCACAAGAAATTTTCCCCTCTTCAGCGGCACATACGCGAGATGTAAATGAAATACTTATTCATACCCATGGAAGAAGCAAGCACCAAGAGTCTTACTCTTGGCACTCAGAGTTGAACTCACAGGCTGAACACTGAGTGGCAAAAGACTGAACTGGACCAAAATGGTGTGTGTGTGTGTGATTATCCCCTCCACTGCTTGGTCAGTGGTTTTAAGCAAGTTGGACCATAGAAATTCCCAGTTCTTCTTTCTACCATTTATCTTTTACTCATATCAGTCTTTGCACTATGGTCAAGCAAATTGACCTTAGTGCTTTTTTTTTAAAGTTTGGTACTTATTTATATTTTTTATATTTTGCTTTTTTTTTTTACCAAACTGCTAAGTTATGGGGATGTAAACAAACAAACACCAGTTATCAAGTAGTGGAAGGGACAAGCACAAAGGCACATACATACATACATACATTCTTTTTACTCTAGGCACAAGGCCCGAAATTTTTGGGGAGGGAGCCAGTCGATTAGATCGACACCAGTACACAACTGTTACTTAATTTATCGACCCCAAAAGGATGAAAGGCAAAGTCGACCTCAGCAGAATTTGAACTCAGAACGTAAAGACAGACGAAATACCACCACGTATTTCGCCCGGCATGCTAACGTTTCTGCCTGCTCGCCGCCTTACATACATATACATAACCGCCAGCTTCTATATCCAGACTATGAATTCATATTCATACCAATAATAATTGGAGAACTAGGTTTTGTTAGTAAATGCTTAAAGGAGAATCTGGATAAACTTGATTTTCAGAAAGAGAAATTGACTGAGCTGATTCGTGCATTACAAGTGCAATCTGTAAGTGGAACAGTAAAAATATGCAAGACTTTTCTCAAATTCCAAATGTGAATTTGTCTGCGTTAACTACATCCCAAAGACGGAGCTTTGTATCTTTGTTGGAAACTGGTTCCTGCCTCAGTGGAAGATTTATGATAATTAAAATATAGAAGAGACATACATACATATATATATATATATATATATGATGGAATTCCACACAATTTCCATCTACCAAATTCAGTGACAAAGCATTGATTGACCCAGTGCTATAGTAGAAATCACTTGCCCAAAGTGTCTTGCCGGAGGACAGAACTCAAAATCATAGAGTTGCAAAGTGTTTCTTAGGAAGGAGATCAAATTGATTGAAGTATGGCATAGATGTAAATTTGTAAAATAAAATAAAAATGATAATCTCTAAAGATAAAGTTAGTAACATTCAAAATAATTATATTTATGGTAAAATTTTTCAGAAGCCACACATATAAATCTTATTAACCTGCTACTTTATTCAGTAACATGTTGGATAACATGGGCAAAATTTCCTTTGATCAAGCATAACAGACTGTTTTCCTTGACTTGTAAAATACTTTAAATAAAATATATCTGAAAATTCATTTGTGTCCTAAACTCTCTCTCTCTCTATATATATATATATATGTATATATAACAGAATCAAAAGTGATTGACCAGTCATTATTGATTCTTTTCTCTCTGTCCTTTGTGTCTGTATCTATACGTAAATTTAATCGGTAAATGTATTACATTCAACCTTTTATTAGTCCTCAGAAACTTGAATTTAATATCTATAAATAAGTTATCCAAATATATCATAGCCATCTCATAAATATTTTGCTACAAATCAACATTTATTAGTTTATGTTGTGTTACTGTGAATGTAAATATACTTCATTATTGAGTTACAAAGTCTGCAGATTGGCAGAAAATCTACAGCAAAACTAAAATGTCTTGCCATATTTAAGTTAAATATTTTTATGTTGTAGGTTCAAGTTTCTTGAACATCAAATTTATCTCTCATCACCAACACGGTCAATGACATTAGTGTTTGCTATGTCCAGAAGTTGATTTAATTAACCCCCTCCCCCATCCTCCTGTCTACCATACAAATTTTTAGCAGTGATCAATTCAAGCAGCTAATGTTTTTTTTTTTGTTCTTTTATTGACTTTAGTCATTGGATTGCAGCCATGCTTGAGCACCACTTTCTGAGGCTTTAGCCAATCATATCATGGTATGGGAAAAAATGCATAATTCACCTACCTCACAGGTCCTCTTTTAATATCAATCCTTTCCAACTGGGATATATCCATGGGAGTCCCACGTACCTAACCTCTGACCGGAACCTAATGGCAAATTCCCTCACCTCACATGGCCACCTTGTTTGTCCTGAGCAACTATGAAAGAGGTCCATGCTAATCATCTTTCCACTCATATGACCTCCCACATTCCTTTCCTTCTGGCAAGGCCCTTTGGCCATTCACATGAAGTCACTGACCCTATACTTCTGGCCCACATCAGCACACACACATATACCAAACTGAGCATTTATTTCAATCTTGAATTTATTTTACAAACTTCTATGGATGGAGTTTGGCACACTGGTTTTACACTGGTAAACATAAAAACCAGCGTGGATACCTGACTCCACCAACATACACACACACATTTATTGAACTTCTATACAATTTCTGTCTACCAAATTCCAATCTTACAACACTGATCACTCCAAGACTACAAGAAAGAAGGCATTTTCTCAATGCTCCAGCTATTGAGACTGAGCTCAATCACAGTTTTACAAGTTGAACGTTTTAAACACACAGCTTCACTTGCCCTCCGTTTAATTACAAAATAATTTTCAATTCAACAAAAATATGAGTTAAATGAATAAAAATTATCAATAATTGTGAAACAGAAAGTTAAAAGGAATATAAAGAAGTTTATGAAAAATCTTTTGTGACAGTTGTTTTTTTTATATTCAGTTCAGTTTCATTGCTGTGCACCTAAGACAAGTGTTTTTTCTTTGTATGCTTGGGATGACAATTAATTTAAGAATAGAATTTGGTAAATGGAAATAGTGGCTTTCGTACTATTTCTTTCAAGTCTACGCATATCCTCAGCAGTCACTGCCCATATTTCACTGCCATGTAGCATGGCTATTCACACAAGTGCATCATACAGTCTACCTTTTACTCTGAGCAAAATGCCCTTTGTTACCAGCAGAGGTAGGAGCTCTCTGAACTTTGCCCAGGCTATTCTTATTCTAGTAGCTACACTCTCAGAGCATCTGCCCCTGCTACTGACCTAGGTAATGGAAGCTATCAACTACTTCTCGTTTTTCCCCTTGGCATGTGATGGAATCTGTTGCCTGTACATCTTTGGTGTTTATTGCCCCTATGCATCTGCCACACAAAAAAAACTTTCTTCCCAGTTTGCCTTCCTTTGATATTACTACACCTCTTATGTGTCCATAGCTTACACCAGGTACATCTTATGGAGTTTTTACCTACACCTTTTCTACAGATAGAGCAGGGCCATCTACCTGAAGGGATTTCTGATTTGTCTGCCTTCCTACTTACTAAAACTCTGGTTTTTGCTAGATTGACTCTAAGGCCCTTTGATTCTAGACCTTGCTTCCACACCTGAAATTTCTTCTCTAGTTCTGGTAGTGATTCAGCTATTAGAGTAAGGTCAGCATAGAGGAGCTCTCAGGGGCATCCTGTCTTGAATTACTCTATTATTGCCTGGAGGACTCTGATTAATAAATAGGAGGGGGCTGAGGACTGATCCTTGGTGAAGCCCTACTTTTATCCAGAATTCTTCACTATACTCTTTGCCAATTCTCACCTTACTGACAGCATCCCTGTACATGGTTTGTACTGCTCTCACCAACCACTCATCTATCCTTAGTTTCCACATTGACCACCAGATAAGGAATCAGGAGACCCTATCAAAGGCTTTTTCCATGTCGATGAAAGCTAAGTACAGAAATTTATCTTTGGTTAAGAATTTCTCCTGCAACTGTCTTACCAGAAATATAACATCAGTGGTACTTCTCCCTGGCACAAACCCAAACTACATCTCATCTAAACTAACTCTCTCGCTAATTAGTTGGGCAATGGCACTCTCCATGACTTTCATCACCTGATCCAACAATTTGATACCTCTGTAATTATTCCTATCTAATATGTCACCTTTATCTTTGTAACAGTTGACAATGGTGCTGCTACACTAGTCATTGGGTATGACTCCTTCATGTATCACCTGATTGACTATACGGGTGACTCAAATATTAGCTTACTCTGCCAGATATTTTAAGCATCTCTTCCTTGTCTTCATATCCTCAATTGCTTTATCTACCAAGGTACTGTCAATTCAAATAGCTGGTCCCTCTGTTAGGTCAACATTTGGCAGACTCTTTCTCCCATTCATTCTCTTCATTTAGCAACCTTTCATAGTGGTGTCTCCAAGTCTCTCTCTTTGCAGGCTCATTAAATGCAACTGAACCATCATCCATGCTGACACATTTCTCTCCTATGACATCATGATTCTCTCTCACACACTGTCTTGCAAAAGGAACCCTTCAAGTCTCTACACCTCATGAAGCAGAACATTTGCAATGTTTTTCTTATCTGCTTCCCCTCTGTCTAAATAAATCTGTCTCCTAGCTTCCCTTCTGGTGATCTTATACAGTTCCTTGCTACCACTACACTTCCATTCCTTCTATATCTGTTTCTTTTCCCTTGTGGCTCTGTCAACTACATTGTTCCATCACCACATTGCCTTGGATCAAGAGGGGACTTTGCACCAGCCACAGATTTGGTCTGTAGCCCTCCACATGTTGTCCCATAGGAACCTCCTGTTGTCTTCATTATTATGTGATGCTATATCCTCTTCTTTTCCATCAAAATCTTCAAGTAATATGTCTCTAAATCTCTGTTCATTCAGAGGATCCTTAAGCTTCCAGACCCTTCTTTTCTATGTTGGTCATCTTTTGGGCAGCATATGCATACATACATACATACATACATACATACATACAATATACATACATCCATATATTTATATATATATATATATATATATATATATATATATATATATATATATATATATATATATATATGAGAGAGAGAGAGAGAGAGCAATAAGAAAATGGAGGTGATCAATAGGTGGTTCATCAACTTTTAGACATTATATTATGTCAACTTATTTATTTATTAAACTGACAATTACAAGAAGTGTCATTTTAGTAAATAAATAAGTTGACATAATATAATGTCTAAAAGTTGATGAACCACCTATTGATCCCCTCCATTTTCTTATTGCTCTATAAATTAATAGTAAAATATCTCTTTACTTTCACCTATTTAGTACACTCAGTAATGTAATTGCAATGCAATAAAAAACACTTGTGTATTAATAATTGGGTATTCTACCAGTAGTGTATTGGATAGATATTATCCTTTAGTTGGCTGGATTCACAACAGTCACCTGGTCTCCTACTGTTCTGGCAGACACACTAGTCAAATTGACTACATCCTCGCCAGAAAAAAGGTAAAGATGGCTGCTTATAAATGCCAAAACTTTCCCAGGACGCCACTATAAAAGGTTGCTCAATAAAGAGAATGAATGGGAGAAAGAGAGTCTGCCGAATGTCGACCCAACAGAGGGACCAGCTATCCGAATTGACAGTACCTTGGCAGATAAAGCAATTAAGAGCATGAAGACAGGGAAAGCCCCCACCCATCAGGAATCACCACAGAGATGCTAAAAATATCTGGTGGTGTCGGCTATAGCCTAGTTACCAATATAGTTAACCAGGTGATACATGAAGGAGTCATACCCAATGACTGATGTAGCAGCACCTTAGTCAACTGCTACAAAGGTAAAGGTGATGCTTTAGATAGGAATAATTACAGAGGTATCAAGTTGTTGGATCAGGTAATGAAGGTCACGGAGAGGGTCATAGCCCAACTAATTAGGGAGAGAGTCAGTTTAGATGAGATGCAGTTTGGGTTTGTGCCAGGGAAAAGCACCATTGATGCGATATTTCTAGTGAGACAGCTGCAGGAGAAATACCTAGCCAAAGATAAACCACTGTACTTGGCTTTCCTTGATATGGAGAAAGCCTTTGACAAGGTCCCTCGATCCTTTATCCGGTAGTCAATGAGGAAACTAAGGATAGATCAATGGTGAGTGAGAGCTGTGCAAGCCATGTACAGGGACACTGTCAGTAAGGTGGGGGTTGGCAACGAGTACAGTAAAGAATTCCGGGCAGAGGTAGGGGTCCACCAAGGTTCAGTCCTCAGCCCCCTCCTATTTATCATAGTCCTCCAGGCAATAACAGAGGAATTCAAGACAAGATGCTCCTCTATGCTGATGACCTTGCTCTAATTGCCGAGTTACTATCAGGAATAGAGGAGAAGTTTCAGGTGTGGAAGCAAGGATTAGAATCGAAGGACCTTAGAGTCAACTTGGCTAAAACCAAAGTCCTAATAAGTAGGAAGGCAGACAAACCACAAATCCCTTCAGGTAGATGGCCCTGCTCGATCTGTAGAAAAGGTATAGGTAGAAACTCTATAAGATGTACCTGGTGTAAGCTATGGACACATAAGAGGTGCAGCAATATCACAGGAAGGCTAACTAGGAAGATAGTTTTTGTATGTGGCAGATGCTCAGGAGCAATAAACACTAAAAATGTGAAGAGAACAACCTCTACTACATTCCAGGGAGAAAAACTAGAAGTAGTTGATAACTTCTGTTACCTAGGTGACTAAGTTAGTAGTGGGGGTGGGTGCTCTGAAAGTGTAGCTGCTTGAATAAGAATAGCCTGGGCAAAGTTCAGAGAGCTCCTACCTCTGCTGGTGATAAAGAGCCTCTCACTCAGAATAAAAGGTAGACTGTATGACACATGTGTACAAACAGCCATGCTACATGGCAGTGAAACATGTGTTGTGACTGCTGAGGACATGCGTAAGCTTGCAAGGAATGAAGCCAGTATGCTCCGATGGATATGTACTTACAGAGTGTAAGTGCTTTGAAAAAAAAGCTGGACCTAAGAAGCATCAGATGTGGTGTGCAAGAGAGACAACTGCACTGGTATGGTCAGTGGTCAGAATGGATGAGGATAGCTGTGTGAAGAAATGTCATACCCTAGTGGTTGAGGAAACCTGTGGAAGAGGTAGACCTGGGATGAGGTGGTGAAGCATAACCTTCAAACATTAGGCTTCACTGAGGCAATGACTAGTGACCAAGACCTTTGGAAATATGTTATGCTTGAGAAGATCCCCGCAAGCCATGTGAGACCATAACCTGTGGCCTATGCCAATGGTGTAACCAGCCCACTTATGCATACCTTTCCTTCAATGGACACTAAACTTTGCTTGCGAAGACCTGTTGAGGCAAGTGAAATCGAAATCAAATTCGATGACAGCATCGCATGACTGGCATCTGTGCCAGTGGAGCACTAAGAGCACCATCCGAGCGTGTTCATTGCCAGGGCTACTGACTGGCTCCTGTGCTGGTGGCGCATAAAAAGCACCATTCAAGCATGATCGTTACCAACATCGCCTTAGTGGCACGTGAAAAACAACATTCAAGTGAGGTCATTGCCAGTGCCGCTGGACTGGCTCCTGTGCAGGTGGTACATAAAAAACACCATTTGAGCTTGGCCATTGCCAGCACGGCCTGACTAGCCCTCGTGCCTGTGGCACATAAAAGTGCCCACTACACTCTCGGAGTGGTTGGCGTTAGGAAGGGCATCCAGCTGTAAAAACTCTGCCAGATCAGATTGGAGCCTAGTGCAACCATCTGACTCGCCAGTCCTCAGTCAAACCATCAAACCCATGCCAGCATGGAAAGCAAACATTAAATGATGAAGATGATGATATATATATATATATATCCCTACATTTCCACACCCACACATACATACACACACACGTCCAGACCACCAGCCCTCTTTCACACGCATATACATACTCTTTTATACACACACGCACCTTTGTGTCGGGGGCACATTCGTATTGGAAGTCACTTGACCCTGTTATCTCCCCTACTGTTCCTCTCGCGTCTGACCACTGTCCTAAGCCAGGACGCCATGATAGATCGTTAGCTCCTACACGCATTTTTTTCAGTCCTTGTTTTTTCTGTGTATCTTTCTGTCAAAGAGCGTAGGCTCAAAACGTAAAAGACTTTTTCTATTTCTCTTCCTGAGCGCTATACTAATACATTTGTTTGTTTGTACTCCACCTGCCTTCGTCTTTTGTTTATTTTCATAAACTTTCCCATTATATATATATTTGTATACACACACACACACACACATATGACAGGCTTCTTTCAGATTTTATGGCTGGCATTGGATTTTAGTTGGAGACACTTGTCCAAGGTGAAACACAGTAGGACTGAACCCAAAGCCATGCGGTTGGGAAGCAAGCTTCTTACCTCACAGCCATGCCAGTGCCTATATACCTCATGGTATGATTAAATGATCACTTTCACGAGACGTTTGGTGATATATGTTGTTTGCTCTATTTTTCTCCTTTTAGAATTTTTATACAACTGACAGAATTTCAATTGTAGGAAACCTTCACGTACATCATACATGTTTATATACTGTACTCTCTCTCCCTCTCATTCTCACAGTCTTTCTTTCTCCCCCCTCTATCTACCCTCTTCCTTTCTCCCTCTCTCCTCTCCCACTCATTCTCTCTCTTTTAGTGAGAGAGTCAAGATTGGGCATTATAAACATTGTGATCGATTGTCTCAGTTCCTTCCTACACTTCAACACATACACATGCTCACACACACACACACACACACACACACACACCGTTCGTTCCACATTCTGTTGTCTTTGGTAGGTTCTGGAAGGAGATTTCATTCAATGTACAGCAATGCCAAGAAAATAATAAAAATCATATAGGTGGAAAAAAAACCCCCAAAAAAAAACAAGATTCTGTGGAATGGAAATAGCTAACGACAAAGAAAAGAATGAAGAAGAGAGAGAAAGAGAGGGTGGGGAAGGTGGTGGGGAGATGATAAAAGACAAGGAAATAAAGGCATAAAGTCGATATATTAACATTTGCTATATTTCAACTTATGTTGATGACAGGTTGGCTTATAAGCTAGCTTAACTTATCAACAAAATAAAAAATATATTTGTGTATATAAAAAAAAGCTTATTAATGGTAAAATCTTCTTTAAGTCACAACCTACTATCTTAAAAAGCAAAGAATAAAAAAAAAAAAAAAATCCCAGATGGATGGACATATTGGTTAATATAATCCTAGGTTTACTGTGTTGAAATATAAGAAGGGATGGTCATAGCTGGAAGTTCAATGATCATTGATTTGCTTGAACAGGACTAACCTAGGGCTAAACAACAATACATCTTCAGAGATGAAATACTTTTCAAGGTCTATATTTATATATAGGTGCAGGCATGGCTATGTGGTAAGAAGTTAGTTTCCTGACCATATAGTTCTGGGTTCAGTCCCACTGCGAAGAAGGCAAGTGTCTTTTACTATACCTCCAGAGCAATCAAAACCTTTTCAGTGGATTTGACAGACAGAAACTGAGAGAAGCCCATTATGTGTGTGTGTGTGTGTGTGTGTGTGTGTGTGTGAAGGCACATGGCTCAGTGATTAGAGCATTGGGCTCACAATCATGAGGTCATGAGTTCAATTCCTGGACTTGGTTATGTGTTGTGTTCTTGTGCAAGACGCTTTATTTCATGTTGTTCCAGTTCACTTAGCTGTAATGAGTTGCAATGTCACTGGTGCCAAGCTGTATTAGCCTTAAGCCTTTTCCTTGGATAACATGGGAGGCTGATATGCATGGGCGACTGCTGGTCTTCCATAAACAACCTTGCTCAGACTTGTGCCTCAGAGGGGAATTTTCTAGGTGCAATCCCACGGTCATTCATGACAGAAGAGGTTTTTTATCTTGTGTGTGTGTGTGTGTGTATTTATGTGTCTATGTATATATGTATGTGTGTGACCACAATTACTTGACAACTGGAGTTGGTTTGTTTACATCTTCATAACTTAGTGAGTTGACAAAAGAGACCAATAGAATGAATACCAGGCTTTAAAAAACAAGCACTTGGGGGTCAATTTGCTTTATCAAAACCCTTCCATGTGATGCTGCAGCATGGCCAGAATCCAGTGACTGAAACAAGTAAAAGATAAAAGAGATACAAGGACTACATGAAAGCACACAGAATTTTCTCATCTCCAAAGATTAAAGTTAAGAGTAAAACAAATTATAAACTTATTAACAATGACTCATCTCAAATATTTAAACATTTCATCACCAAACAATATTGTATACTCTTCTATAAAGAATAGTGATGTCATGATGGTCGTTATAATGACAATGGCTTCTGTGTTGTAATCCCTACCACCACCACAAACACACACACATACCTTATCCAAAGATATGGCTCACTCACTCTAATTGAACGAGAATATATATATATATATATATATATATATATATATATATATATATACTAGCAGTATCGCCCGGCGTTGCTCGGGTTTGTAAGGGAAATAACTATATAAGCATTTTTAGAGAGTTATAGCCAAAAAATGCATTAAAAATGGAAAAAAAAATTATGGTAAATTTTTTTTTAAATCGTTGACTCATCGTAGACATTTTTAGAGAGTTACTTCCCTTATATAATAGCGAAAAAATGCATTAAAATGGAAAAAAATTATTGTAAATTTTTTTTTTAAATCGTAGACTCATCGTAGACGCGTGCTAATACCCAGAAGGGCTCGATATGAATCACGACTATAAGATACCCGGTTTTGGTTAAACTACACCGCAAAATGTGGGAGTAGTTAGGAATCTAAATCGCAGGAGACAGACACACAACCTTACTTTTATATATAAAGACTAGCAGTATCGCCCGGCGTTGCTCGGGTTTGTAAGGGAAATAACTATATAAGCATTTTTAGAGAGTTACTTCCCTTATAAATTCGGGCTTTCTTAGCCATTTTTGTTTTGGTGTCTTCAAGCCATGAAGTCGTTGTTCTAAAAGAACGCTGGTTTCTTCACAACGCATTACGACGTTGATTTCTTTACACTCCCTTCCCCACAGCTTCACGAGGGAGGGAAGGGGGAGAAGCAAAAGGTGCAGCTGTGAGCGTGGACGCCAACTCCGCCGCCATCGACACACGATGCATTTTATGCATTAAAATGGAATAAAAAATGATGTTAAATTATTTTTAAAATCGTAGACTCATCGTTGACGTGCGCTAATAGTCAGACAGGCTCGATATGAATCACGACTATAAGATACCTGAATTTGGTTAAACTGCACCGCAAAATGTGGGAGGAGTTAGGAATCTAAATCGAAGGGGACAGACACTCACACAACTAGAGTTTTATATATATAGATATATATATATATATATATACGTTTCTTTACTGCCCACGTATATATATATATGTTTCTTTACTGCCCTCTTTAAACATAGAGGGGACAAATAGGGACAGTCAAAGGGATTAAGTCGATTACATCGACACCAGTGCGAAAATGGTACTTTATTTATCAACCCTGAAAGGATGAAAGGCAAAGTCGACCTCGGTGGAATTTGAACTCAGAATGTAATGGCAGATGAAATACCGCTAAGCATTTCGCCCAGCACGCTAACGTTTCTGTCATACCAGCCACATGGTTCCGGGTTCAGTTCCACTGTGTGGCACCCTGGGCAAGTGTGTTCTACTATATCCTCAGGTCAACCAAAGCTTTGTGAGTGGATTTGGTAGACGGAAACTGAAAGAAGCCCATTGTATATATATATATATATATATATATATAGAGAGAGAGAGAGAGAGAGAGAGAGAGAGAGAAATAGATAGATAGATAGATAGATAGATAGATAGATATGTTTCTTTATTAGCCACACAGGGCTGAACACAGAGGGGACAAATTACAAAGTAGAGCTTTTCTTTTGGGGGAGAAAAAAAATAAATAAATAAAAAGTGGGGTAGGTTTTCGATCAAAAGGGATCGTAAAAAGAGAGAAAAAAAAAGATCAATAGGGATCGTGTATCACAGAAATGTCATGATGTAAAGTGTAAAGGGGGAAACTTTATCTGTGGAAAGAAAAGCCTACAGAAAAGACCACGGTAACCTTGGTCAATAATGTCACATGTTAACACATTTATTTGGAAGTAAGTAACTCTGTTTTAAATTTTTCCAGGTTCATAGGATTATGCTCAAGATGGCTTCGTCATTCATACGTGGCATCCTTGCTACATTCACCCATCTTTTTTTGAAACATTCGGTTGACAAAACTTGCCTCTCTACTCTCATTTTCCTTTTCAAGTGATACTTGAAGGAGTTGATGAGAGATAGATAGATAGATAGATAGATGGAGATATAGATACAGGTCGTCAGTAAATCACGAATCCAAAAAAGAAGCACACTCTAAGTTATAGAGCAGTATAGTATAAAGATAGATAAGGCTGGTCTGTGGGATTACCCTGGGTTTCACGCCTATAAAGCACTTAGCCTTACAGCATATCATCAGACCCCAAAATTTTTTGGTACATGGCCTCTGTACCAAGTGGCCTCTATATATGAGAGGGTGCTGAAAAGTTCCTGGCTTTGGGTAAAAGAAAATACAGGAGGATCATTATTTACATTTGACGGACATTTGTCCTCATCTTGTTTGTTGTTAACATGTTTCAGTTGATATACCCTCCAGCCTTCATCAGGTGTCTTGAGGAAATTTCGAAGCTGGGTTCTCATTCCTAAAGTATTTTTCGATGTTGTTGTTGTTGTTATTATTATTATTATTCAGGTCAGTGCCTGGAATTGAACTCAGAATCTTGGGGTTAGTAGCCTGCGCTCTTAACTACTACGGGCATAAGGCATAGTGGTTAAGAGTGCAGGCTACTAACTCCACAATTCCGAGTTCGATTCCAGGCAGTGACCTGAATAATAATAATAATAATAATAATAAATAACAACAACAATAATAATGATAATAATAATAACATTGAAAAATACCTTAGGAATAAGAACCCAGATTCGAAATTTGCCCAAGACACCTGATGAAGGCTGAAGAGTATATCAGCTGAAACGTTGTGTTAACAACAAACAAGATGAGGACAAATATCTGTCAAATGTAAATAATATACATAATTCCTCATCTCTTAAATATAGTACTGTACAGGAGGATCAGTTAATTATGATTTTATTCAACATATTCCCCTCTCAGATTCACATGCTCATTGCAGCAGTCCTTCAGTTTTTCTAAACCCTGTAAAAGAACTTGGAAGGTTGGATCTCCAATCAGGCCTTCTGTGATACCCTTAAAGTCAGGAACTTTTCAGTACCCCCTCGTACATAGGTGCAGGTGTGCCTGTATGATAAGAAGCTTGCTTCCCAACCACATGGTTCCCATTTTAGTCCCACTGCATAGCACCTTGGGCAAATGTCTTCTGCTTTAGCCTTGGACCAACATAACCCTTGTGGTTGGATTTGGTAGACAGAAATGGAAAGAAGCCTGTCACGTATATATCATCATCATCATCGTTTAATGTCCGTTTCCCATGCTGACATGAGTTATTTTCTTTTTAGGAAGATAATTGTTATGGCTGATCGTAGATTGACCAGTGGTTTTTGCACCTGTAAAGTGCTTAGCCATATAAGTGATTTGTCAGACTCAAATGGCCAAAGGCACATAACTTCTTTATAACTGGAGGAAGAAATATATCATGGGAAATTAGTTTTGTAAACAAAAAATATTTGCTCATGCAGGAGATGCCACAGACAGGACGGTATTATCCCAATTATATTGTCTATGGCTGTGGTAATATTTGAAGAAGCTGCAGTGGGCTTATTCAATAAATAGGGAGTTCCAAGCTTGTAGTAGGAAAATTTTAGATGTGAGCATTGACTAAATACTTCTTTCCTGGAGTTTAAAAAGGTCTTCGGAACAATCAAGTTTTTAGGATCTTTGTTTTCTCTGCCAAACAAAGCTTCCATTTATGCGTGTGTGTGTGTGTGTACACACACACAGGACGTTAAAATATAAACGAAAAATTATACATCTACACATTTTTTATTATTATTACAGTCTTAATACACAGTATATTCTCTTTAAATCTCCATCCAACATGTTTTTGCTGCATGGATATCTTGTTATGTGTTGTCCATATGCATCCTGTTGGTTTGGCTACAATAAGATTTCATCCTGGTCAAAAATGTATCCATGCAACTCTATTCAAGTTGTTGCCACTTATAGAGTCTAAAGTTGAGCAGGTAGAATCATTACACATCGGTAAAATGCTTGGTGACATTTCTTTCAGTTCTTTATGTTCTGTGTTCAAATCCTGCTAAGGATAACTTGGCCTCTTGTCCCTTCACCATTGTGCACATGTATGAGTGTGTGTATGTGTGTGTGTGCACATGTACAGAAGTATATGATAAATGGGTCTTATGGAAATGCCAGTCACCTCAGTCCTTTGTGATCTCTACCATGAGGTTCAACATCCTGAAATCAGCCTTCACTATTTTATCTCATGTCTCCTTGGGTCTCCCTCATCCAATTAAAGTTTCATCCACATTTGGCAATCAGCATTCCTTTTTGCAACTGACATCATCCATATACATCACATGACCTATACCAATGCACACTATATCCAATTTTTTTCTCAACACACATGCACTTTCTTGTACATAAACAATGATGTTGCACATCCATCAGAGCACACTAGCTTCATTCCTTGCCAGTCTTTGCACATTCTCTGTAATTGGGGCCCATGTCATGTAGTCATACATCATATAATCTGCCTTTCACTCTAAGGGGGAGACCGTTTATTACTAAAATATGTAATAACTCTCTGGAACTTGCTCCACCTGGTTCTTATTCTAGTAACTATACTTTCATATCATCATCCTCCACTGATAATAAGGTCACCTAGTTAACAGAAACTAACTGCTACTTCTAAAGAACCCCCTGGGCATTTGAGGAAATTTATTTCCAATTTGTTTTTGTCTACTTTCTCAGTTAAACTTCTTGTGATTCAACTGCACCACATGTGTGTTGACAGCTTGCATTGGGGACACCATATGGAAGTTTTGCCTACACCTTTCCTATACATCAAGCAGGACTATTTTCATAAAGGATTTAAAGATCTGCAAGTTCCCTTTAATCAGAACCTTAGTTTTTGTTATATTAAATTTAAGGCCCATTGATTCCAGGTTTTTCTGCCACACCTTGAATTTCTTTTCTAATTCTACCACAGCTTCTGTTATGAGAACTAGCATATAATACTTCATAAGGTCAACCAGTCTTAATTTCCTGTTGTAATCTGGAGAACTATGATGAATAGGAGGTAACTAAAAACAAAACCCTGATGAACTTTTACTTGTACTTTAAATTCAGTATTATCTCTCACATTATTGACAGTGTCTCCCTATATAACTTGTATGACTCTCACAGACCATTCATCTACCAGTTGCTTCTACAGAGACCATCAAAATGAGGAACTCTGTTGATGGCTTTGTCCAAGTCAATGGCTTATTTTATGCTAGGTACTTCCTTTGTCTTACTAAGAAGGTAGCATCAGTTGTACTTCTCTCTGGCAGAAAACCAAAATTCATGTCATCTATACAAATTCACTTCTTAATTAATTAGTCTGCAACACTTTCCATAATGTTTCATACCTGGCCCGGTTATTTGATACCCCTGTAATAACTTTTAAATGAGGCATCTTCTTTACCATTATAACGGTTATATCTTCATACATTGGTAGTCCTCCAGCATGGCCACAACCTTAGGACTGAACTGTATAAAAGACTAAAAAAAAATATCCTTAATTGCTTTATCTATCATACTACTGTCAACTAGGATAGCTTGCGTCTCTGTTGGGTCCATAGAGGAAAGACCATCTTTCTCCCATGCATTTAATAACCTTTCTTAGAAGTACTTCCATGTTTGTTTCTTTTCACAATCACTAAGTGCAAGTGTGCAAGAAACCAGTATCCATTCAAATACATTTCTCACCTATCTGTATGTACATGCATAGATATGCATATACATTCATACACATACACACATATATATATATTTATATATATATACAGGGTGCAATGAATAAATTGTTGTCATTTTATATTTTTAATTTCATGCATGTACATTGTTTGTTTTTGATTTTGCTGACTACACAGTATAGTAGGGTCAGTTGGGCACTGTCTGTGAGAAAAACAGCACCATGACGCAATTTACTCTGCCAGAAATTTGGGGACAATATGCTGTACTGCTTGGCATTCATGCCGGAAGTTTCAATACAAATATTTCAGAATGTTTGGGTATCAACCTGAGGACATGTACTAAGAGTGATAAAAATCAAACATCCAGTCAACATTATGGTGTTTGGAGATCACTAGTGATGGCGATGTTATGCCTCCATTCATCTTCCCACACAGCCTCAGACTCAACACAGAGGCCTACATCAAGTGCCTGGAGGAAGTAATACTGTCCTGAGTCAAGAGGTTGGCTGCTGGAAAACCCTATGTCTAGCAGCAGGACTCTACACCATGCTATACAAGCAAAAGAACCCAGTCATGGCTGTCAGACAACTTTTGTGACGACATCACACCTAACGTCTGGCCACGTAACTCCTCAGACTGCAACCCTCTTGATTATTACGTGTGGGGTGCAGTTGAGCGAGAGACCAACAAAACTCCTTATAACACCAAAGATGAACTGAGGGCAAGGATTATGGCAGCATTCACCAACTCAAACAACGAGACCGTCCAGAAAAGTTGCAAGAGATTCTGAAGTCGTCTGGAGGCTATGGTTGAAACCAATGGTGACTTCATTGAATAAATTTACTCTTTAGTATTTCAAAAAGGTTTTATGTAATTTTGGTAAATATATCTGTTAAGATGAGATGTCAGTATTATTTTCAATTTTACATAATTTAAACGACAGTTTATTCACCACACCCTATATACATGTGTGTGGTGTGTATTTATGTATATATATATATATATTATATATATATATATGTATATATATATTATTATTATTATAATTAGGGAAGATCAATTCCAGTGCCACAGGAATGAGACATTCAAATTAAAAATATTAAATTGAATTACTCTCAATAATTAATTCATATATATCAAAATATATCTCTAACGCTATTTTGATATATATACATATATATATATACATACATATACATGTATATATATATATATATATATATATATATATATATATACATATACATGTATATACAGCTTGGATAACATCAGTAGTGTGGAGCGGGGAGGTTGGCATGCATGGGTGACTGCTGGTCTTCCATAAACAACCTTGCCCAGATTTATGCCTTGGAGGGTCAATTTCTAGGTGCAATCCTATGGTCATTCATGACCAAAGGGGGGGGTCCCCTCCTCCTATATATACATATACACAGACACACACACATTTATGTGTGTGTGTGTATGTAACTACACATGGGCTGTTGACAATTTCTTCTTCTCCTTTCCAATGAAGAACTATGCTCAAAATGTTAAACTCTCTCCTTTTACTGAGCGGTCAAACTAATATATTTCTTGTGCACGTCTTCACATTTGTTTTTCCTTTTTTTTATTTTCTTTTTGAATTGTTTGTTCATTGAATTGACTATATATATATATATATATATATATAGCAATAAGAAAATGGAGGAGATCAATAGGTGGTTCATCAACTTTTAGACATTATATTATGTTAACTTATTTATTTATTTACTAAATAAGTTGACATAATATAATGTCTAAAAGTTGATGAACCACCTATTGATCCCCTCCATTTTATTATTGGTATATAAATTAATGGTAAAATATCTCTTTACCTTTACCCATTTAGTACACTAGGTAATGTAATTGCAATGCAATAAAAAACACTTGTGCATTAATAATTGGGTATTCTACACGCCGTATATTGGATAAATATTATCCCTTAGTGGGTTGGATTCACAACCTCTAACTTTCTTGGAGTTTTATATATATATATATATCATCATCATCATCATCGTCGTTTAACGTCCGTTCTCCATGCTAGCATGGGTTGGACGGTTCGACCGGGGTTCTGGGAAGCCAGAAGGCTGCACCAGGCTCCAGTCTAATTTGGCAATGTTTCTACAGCTGGATGCCCTTCCTAACGCCAACCACTCCGTGAGTGTAGTGGGTGCTTTTTACGTGCCACCTGCACAGGTGCCAGGTGGGGCTGGCAACGGCCACGGCCAGATTGGTGTATTTTATGTGCCACCGGCACGGAAGCCAGTCGAGGCGGTGCTGGCATCGGCCACGAGTCGGATAGTGCTTTTTACGTACCACCAGACCAGGGATCCTGGCTGGTTCAATTCGATTTCGATTTCGCTTGCCCCAACATGTCTTCACAAGCAAAGGGGGTTGGCAAGGGTGCCTATATATATATATATATATATATGTATGTGTGTGTGTGTGTGTGTGTGTGTGTGGAGGTGCAATGGCCCAGTGGTTAGGGCAGCGGACTCGCGGTCAGAGGATCACAGTTTCGATTCCCAGACTGGGTGTTGTGTGTGTTTATTGAGCAAAAACACCTAAAGTCCCATGAGGCTCCGGCAGGGGGTGGTGGCGACCCCTGTCATACTCTTTCGCCCCAACTTTCTCTCACTCTCTCTTCCTGTTTTTTGAGTAACGCTGCGATGGACTGGTGTCCCGTCCAGCTGGGGGGGAACACATACACCATAGAAACCAAGAAACCAGCTCCATGAGCCTGGCTAGGCTTGAAAAGGGCACATAAATATAAATGAATGATATATATATATATATAGATAGATAGATAGATAGATAGATAGAGAGATAGATAGTTTGATTCAAATTCGTTGGTACTCTTGAGTTTCAAGCATGATGTTAGTCATCATTTTGAATTTGAATGATAGAAGTTGATTGTTATTATTGTAAGGTGGGCTGGGATTGGTCGAGGAAGGTCATGCAGTGTCATGGTTTGATGTTGGTATATGGGTAACAGTTAGTTGAAAAATACTGCCTGGTGAACAGGAAACAGACCACGTGGCGATAAGGAAATTGGTCAGGTTGTTGGGTGGGGTGTGGAGTAGGAAGGGGTGGCATGTGCAAGTATATAGTTCTATATGCGGGTGTGTAGACATGCTCGGGTTTTGCATGCATGTGTGTATTGATGCAAGCATGTGCATCTGTATATGGGCACATATGCACGTGTGCACACACATTTTTGGACAAACATGCACATGAACACACATAGATGCACATACTCACACACACATGCATATTCATTCATATGTACATTTGTATATACACATGCATACCAGCATGTGCACTTGTGCATTGCACACACACACATGCATGAGTATACATGCACAAAATAAGTATTGGGAATTGGTAAGTGTTGGGGCTTGGTATGAATTGGGGGTTGGTAAACATTGGGGATTGGTAATTGGTGGTCCTGCTCATGGGGTTGGTAGGTAGTAGTGACCTTAGTGCAGAGTAGCAGTAGTGCTAAGGTCGTAAATCCAGGTTGTTGGCAGCCAGAGGCCGGAAATTTTCCAGAAGGGCATACCCCTGGTGACAGCAATACGATAAATTGTATTTCTTGTTGATGGATACTGCAGGTTGTTGGAGGATATGCAATCTTTTGCAGAAGCTGTGCTGGATGAATATGGTGGCACTCTGTCAACAATAGTCCACTTGATGCTGGATATTTCATATGTACACACACACACACATGTATATATATATATATACACACGTACACATACATAGTTCACTGTATCAACCAGACTATCGATTGTTGTTATACACTGCTAGTCACAATGCACTTCCTTGCATTGTTGTGACTTTCAAGTGATGGAACTCCATAGGCTAAGCAGACACGCCTATGATGTATAATTGACTGAAATCACAACATTCCTCATAAATGCGATACCAGTCCATTGCAGCATAATTTGTATACAGCTGAGTGGACTGGGGCAATGTGAAATGAAGTGTCTTGTTCAACAACACACTGCATCACTTAGTCTGGGAATCAAAACCACCAAGCTACACACTTTCATACACACACACAAAGTGTATTCCCACAGCCATATTGTTAACATTTATAATCAGTGTCTCTATGTTCCTTCTAATTCAGTATATACATTGCTCACTCTTAGCCTGTCAGTTGGACATATGCTTGGCTAAGGAGGTCTAATAAGACCGAAACTTATCAGTTGCTTTTTACAGCTCCAACCTCCATTGATCATATTGTTTAAATATTTCAATCAGCTGAGCTTATGGGAATTATCTCCCTTGTTTGTTGCCTTAAAGCATCCCTTAGGGTTTTTTTTTCTTTTAATTAATTGCTTGTGTATCTCTTTCTCAATATGTTGTATTACCTAAGAGAAATCTTACTGTGTATTTTGTTTTTGTTAGCATAATGTTCCTTCAGGTATTTTCCTTAGCCATACTGTATGCCCTGTAATTTTTTTTTAGATATGTGTCTCCCTTTGTCATTCCAAGCACTTCCATTTCTTACGGAGATTGTTCCAGCTTTTCAACCCGAACATTCACAATATCTCGTATCTCCAGGAGTCCTTTTCCCCTTTCTTCTCTGATCGTAAATGCTTTTTTCTTTCTTTAGCATAAAAATGAAGACATTGTGTATTAAGATTGCCAATCCTCTCATCCAAACAATTCTTTTATAATATAACTATCTATATATTACATAAAATACACGCACAACACACGTATGTGATTTTATATGATATATAGACAAATGGATATGAAAAGACAGACAGAAAGATGGATATGGCGTCAATCTCTAAGTATATTAACAGTATAAACTACTCCGCCAATTTCTTGCTTTTATTGTTATTCGAAGCTTTCTCTGCTCCCGCCAAAACTACATTCGACAAGACGCGCACGCACACACACAAAGGATTTAGTCAGAACATTAGTCCACACACACACGCACGCATAAACTAGTAGCATTAAATCAGTGAGAATTGTTGAAATTTTAATTCTCTTCCAGAAGGGTTAAAAAGCTTCAACAATCGTTTACACAAACATTCGTTGCAAATGTTGATTGTATTGAACTGATAAAGTACATGTACACACACATTTATTATAAACATACACAAATACATGTGTGCGTATGCGCACGTGTATGTATTGATAGTTTTGTGGAGTTTAAAATAGAAGTGTATGATAGAGAAGGGAGAGGGAGAGAGAGAGAGGGGGGTGAGAGGAGATGGAAGAGAGAAGGCTTGTGGAAAGGAGAGTGAGAAAGACAGTGGGCAAAGGAGAGAAAGAAAAATAGTCAGGGAAGGAGGAAGAAAGGAAGACAAAGTAAGGGAGGAAGAAGAGAGAAAGAGAAATAGTGAACGAAAGAGCTGGGAGAGTAAAAGAGGAGTAGGGAAGAAGGAAGAGAGATAGTAAGACAGAAAGAGAAAGAGATTGTGAGGGAGGGAGAAAAGGTGCTGTGGTGACGTCACACCTTCCAGCAGCAGCAGCAGCAGTGGCTACAAGCGCTCAACTTAAAATTGTACAAAATCATCATTACATACATATATAGAAAAGAATTTTTACACACACATACATGCATAGAAAATGTAGTTTTATTACTTTTACACACTTTCACTTTAATAATTCCCTTGTTTCATGCTCAAATAACTGCCACCATAACTGTTCTTTCTCATCACCAGTAACAACAGCAACACACGCGCGCATATTTATAAACGAAACAAAACAAGTCGAAAGCCAAAAATACAAAGAAAACTATCACACACACACACACATGAGACTTAAAGCAAAATCAATAAATGAAAAGAAAAAAAATATAAAGACCACTCGATCTTTCTCCTACTCGTTTACTCCTGTTTTTCTTATTTTATTACTGTCTCTTTCTTTGTTTTCTTTCTTTTATTAATTCTGTCATCTAACTCAGCCCCGATCCTTTTCTGCCTGTTTAAAGAGTAATTCCATTCTGGTTGGTACCACCCGAAAAACGTTTATATTTCAGCCTTCCAGCGACAGCACCACTTCCAAGATTAAAACAGGGCTCTTCTAAAATAAATAAATAATGACCCTTACACATCAGCTACTGCTACCGCTGTCATTGGATCTCTAAGCATTATGATATTTTATATGCGTTCTGATGGTTACACACATATATATATATATATATAATTGGCACAGGGCCTCCGAGATAAGTAGGAAAGCGGAATGAAGGTATACTCAAACCAAAGATCTGGCCCTAATGCTCTCATACATAAACGATCTTAGTTCAAATCCTGTTGGGGTCAACTTTGTTTCATCTCTTTCGGTGTATAATAAAACAGTACAATCTTGGTGTCCTGGACAGTGCATGGGCTCTGATGGAACTAAGAACGTCGAACTGGTTGCTTTGTGGTATTTGCTTCGGCGCCTTGCGTTCTGTGTTCGAATTCCGTCGTGGCTAACTTAGGTAGTGTACTTAATCCGTCACCCTGTCTTAAATAATCAACTCTGTTGCGAGCATTAGGGTCAGGTCTTTAGTTTGAGTATATCTTTATTCCGTCGTCCAACTAATTAATCAAGGAGGCCCTGTGCCAATTATATATATAAATATAACTTTTGAGTAGATATTTTGGAAAAACACAATGCACTACATCCCTTCTTACTCTCCCCATCACAAATTTCGGGTTATTCTAAATAAGCGTAAGGAGCACTTAATACGTCTCAAAGTTTTTTGGGTGCTGCTTTTTCATTGTTTCAATTTGAAATCTTAAAAAAGGACAACAGCAAAAACCCTGTGTTTTGTATTTTTAAAAATATCGCAAACAATAACGTGTCTGCAGGGTAATTTGCATTTGTCATTCATATTTGAAGCTAAGAAGGGTTCCTTCTTCCGTTTCCCGAGTTTCATTCAAAAAGTTGCTTAAAATTTTGCTATTCCTTTATATATATACACATATATCATCACAATAATATATATATATATTCCTCTTGCTATTCTATTCCTTTTAACCGAGAGTCCGCCGTCATCGTATCCTCGTCCCACAAAACTGATTAAGCTTGACTGATCAAATTGGCTCCTTGTCGAAGAAAGGGAATCGTTTTCTTCTACCACTCAACATTCTCAACACACTAACAAACATCTCTACCCCATCCAACCACCACAATTAGTGTCAGCTCTTTCCAACCCCAACTCTCAACTATGATCCTACTAAAGGTCTTGACTCTTTATTTTAAGATGTCCCCTTCTCTCCATACATTTTATATTGAGTGGGATCCACTATGGAGTAGAATAAACTGCAGCGTATTTACAAGTCTTTCCTGTTTTTCCTTTGTGCGTGCCTTGCTTTTTGTTTGTCCTTATGATCGACACAATCATATCGAAAGCGTGAAATAAGTTACATGGGCAGTTTAAAATGTGTTTGTGTATGTTTAAGTATATATGTACGCGTGCGTAGTTTTATCCAGATTAAAATTATTGTCTACACACACACAACTACCAGTGCCAGCTTTATGTCTTTTAACTATATTACCTCTGTGATATATAAATAAATATTTAGATAGATAGACACACACTACATCCGTTATTTATCTGTTGTGGCAGCATGTAGTGGGTTCTCTCTCTCTATCATACATACACACACTCTCTGTATCTCCCTACACTCTCTCTTTCACTTTTAGTACCGTCACCACCACCACAACTATCATCGTCACTAAGCAGCAGGAGAACCGGCTTCGCCACCACCACCATCACTACCATCATCATCACAATAATAATACAGGCTTTATTGACCATTATTTCTCCTTTTTCTTCTCGCTCTTTCAGCCGTTTATCTCCGACATATTTATTCGTACTTTAGCTTTAGTAGCTCGTGTAAGTTTTTCTGCAGCGCTAACCAACTCTGAGTGGTTTTCTTGTCCTACCAGAGGGGACGCCCAAGGTAAGTCCCAGAAAAATTCGAACAAACTTTCGCTACCAAAACCAATCAAACAAAAACAAAACATTTCTTTGGAAGGACTTTACGTACAATATGACATTTTTCTCTCCCTCTCTCGTTCTTTCTTCCTTCCGTCCTTGTAGTTAAATTCGTTTTAATTGACAGATATTGCTGGCTGTGTATTATATATATATATACATTTATTTTTCTGTTCATCAACCCCAGGCATTATCAGTCAATTCACTTTTAAACCGGATCGTCAAGGACACAATTCTACTTTGTTATTTATTCATCTTCTCCAACTTCATTTTGACTTTTCTTCTCAACGTACGAAGAAGGTAAAGAAACAATAAAACAAATATAACAGAATACAGTAAATAACAAAAATAAATTGCGACATATATCTAAAACTATTCTAGAAGTATTCTTCATTAGCTATCATTAAACTTAGTAACTTAATTCATCTAAAATACTTCAAATATAAACAGATGTATATCATTTTATGTGGCATTCATTATTGACTGTTTTCCATCTTAGATATACAATTGTCCCTTAGGGATCACATCCTTTCATTTGTATTATTATTGTTTATGATATAACCCTTATCCAAAAATTTGCTGTAGCACTCAACTTTGGTTTGTTTCGAATCCAGAAACTTGCAAGTAAAGGACGAAAGAAATTTATAAAATAAATAAGGATGATGAGAGAAGCAATGCAATAAAGGTTGTTGTTGTTGTTGATCTTTGGTTAATTTAATTTTCTGATTTGCTCACGAGTTGTGATTTCTCGATTATAAAAGGTGTTGTGTGAGAAGGAAATATTGATCTGTTGGGTGTGGATGTCGAGTGAGAGATAAACGAATTTAATCTAAGAAACAAAACATCACAACCACACACAGTATTGGCTCCTCTTGTTGTCAACTTCAGGCAGAGAAGTAAGTTTTCTTTTTGGCTTTTTCACTTTATATTGAAGTTTCTTTCTCTCTCTCTCTCTTCGTATATGTGTGTGTGTATAAATAAATATATATTTGATAAACTTATTTTACTAATAAATATCAAGCTGAGGAAATGTTTTGAGTTTCCTCTTGTGTTCTTTGAACTTTCTATCTTTAACATTCCTTGGTTTCATGTTGAGACAACTGTTTATCTTTTGTCCATCGTTTGTGAGCTTTCTTCTCTTACATTTCGAGGAGGATGTTTCAATTCCCTGTTTACGTTTCTTTTTTTCGTTTTTGTTTATACTCATAAAAGCTTGAGCGTGTATGTACACACACACACATATATATATACACATATACACAACCATGCTCTCGTCTTTCTCTTGTTGACACCTGTCTCACAACACAACAGACACACGTGGAACATAAACAGTTACTACTACTACCAGATGCTTTTTAAAGTTATCGGGTCCCCACCAGGTAATTTATATAATTTACTTCATATCTGAAACCTTTATCCCTAACAAAAGCCATAATATAAGGGCCTTCAAATAACTGTCATTTGAATTATTAAAACAGGAATGAGCCTCCAATTATTGCTTTGTGTTCGTTCGTACATGTGCGTCGCTTTGCCTGGGATTTTTTCGGAATCAACTGATGAGAAATTCTCTTAAACCAGCCGTTTATTCGTTGTAATTGGTAATTAAATTAATTTGGGGCTATTTTGGTATTCTTACTTATGTGAAATAATATTTAAACACTTCTAACTTGGAAGCGAGTTGCTTTTATTGTTCATTCACTTAGTCATCTGTAATCCATTAGCAGTTTTTAATATACCTGACTGATATTTCCTCGCTTCTTTGCCTCCTAGCACTGCACTGAAATTTGATAGGATTTTTTTGTACTTCTACAAATGAAAAGCCAAAAATTCACATTTATACAAGTTAGATTGGTCAGTTTGTTCGGTAAATAATCATTGGTTTGGTCAAGGAAATACACTCAGTTTGTAAACATCCTCTTTGGGAATATCTTGTTAAATGGTTATTTAGAAAGTTGTGTTTTTCACCAGGAAATAAAATCAAATAATAGAATAAAAAATATGACATGTATAAAATAAAATGTCCTTCACCTTGTTATCAGAATAAAAAGAAAAAATGCTATAAAATAGCTCTTGTGTTTAATTATTATCATGTGTGGGTGCGTTAGGAATGAATGGATGGATAAGCTTTCTGTCAAATTAGAAATTATCTGAAAAACCATTATTACCATTAGAATATTTCTGTGAGTGGTGGCTTAAAGCTATTTTCAGTTGGTATTGTGCTTTCTTCCTTTATTTATCCTTCTTTCTATTTCTATATCTCTCTTCCCTTTTCATATTCAAAACACATTTTCAATTAGCCTGTAATTAATTCTGTCCATAGTTGCTTCTCATACAAGCACCACAATCAAATGGAGATGTTTGCTTTTTTTTTTTTTTTGGTTTTTTCCTTTTTCCATTTCGTTGGAGTAAAAAAAAAAAAAAATTATTTAAAAGCCGAGTAAAATTAGACAGAGAGGAGAGAGAGTAAGTGAGAAGGAAGGAAAAATAAATGAGAAAGAGGGAGTAAATTTGATATCTTTAACTGTCAGAACAAATGTAGTAGAACCTTCCATTTTGGCGCTGTCAACTCCCCAGCACACTTTCAATAACAAGCATCTTTTTGTAAGCTGACTGGTATGAAACAATTTATTTTTTTCTCTCATTTCTATAATTTTCTTCCTTTCCAAATGTCTTTGTGTACGTGTGTATGTATATGAATGAATGTATGTGTGTGTGTGTGTTGTATGTTCGAACAGTTGGCTAGCATCTTCATTCTTTCTTCCTCCAGCAACTGTCAATTTTCCTCGCATTCAATCCATCTATTCCAAAGAGTATAATCAATGTTCTCGGCCCTTCTACTGTTTTCCATATCTAGGTTAACAGATATCGGAGTCATATCTAAGATAATGTCTGCCGCATTTTTGTGAACAGGGAGTTAGTTGGCAGCGATGATGATGAGAGTGTGCCAGTGTTTCCAATATGAAGAAGATAGACGGGTCGTAATCATGACTTCCTCGATTACCTCCCCCTTCCTACTCTGTCACCAACTTGAACAGCTTCTCTTTCACTCTCAACCACTCCTCTCTCTCTCTCTCTTTTCTCACTCTCTCTCTCTCTTAGTTCCTTTCCTTATCTCTTTCTTTCAAGAAGTTACTATTCTTTATTATTTCCTTTCATGTATTTTTCCTTTTTGTAGGGGTTCAATTATAACCCCTAGATTATTTAAAATTATGAATAATAACACAGCAGATGTTAATAATAGAATCAAGCGTTAACAAAATTCTCTTTTGTTACAAAAAAATCTGGTTTTTACCTAGCTGATTAAAAAATTTTTCCATTTTTTTCTTTGACTAACGAAAATAATAATATTTCTTTATGGTATAAAATATCTTGTGACTCCTTAATATCTTGCACAATATATTCATTATACTTTTATCTATGAGAGCATTGTTCTTTTCTCATCCGTTTCTTCATACATTGTATAAGAAACTTGCTTAACTACACTTAAAAGCATAATTAGAATGGTATGAAGTTTGTGTGTCTACGTTTTCATAAATTAGGTTTGTTCTTAGTTATTACTTTCCCCTCTTCTAACCCAATATAATTGTAACCTAATGCCTTAAATCTGGGATGTGAACTGAATGTGAATAAGTAAGGAGTCACTTTACAAGTTTTCTGTATATGAAAATTACAAAAATAATATTAGTAGATAAAATAGAATTAAAAAAAGACAAAAGAAAATCTTCATTAGGAAAAAGAAAGTGATTGACTATTTATGAAACCTTTAGAAGAAATACTTGAAGAATTATTTCTTTTGCTAAGATTGCTTCTCCACTTTTTCAAAAAATTGTTAGCTTCTTTTAATGCCATCACACACAACAGACTAACTTTTTGCTAAGGTCTAAAGAAGCCTGATCATGTATCTGAAATTTTTCTCAACTTCTTGAAGTTGATGACTAAGAATTTCATTAAATCACCCTTTTAATTTTTTTGTAATTTTGTTTGTTGGTATTTTCGCAACTATTTAAAGTGGGTTAAAAAAGGATTGTGTATACAGTATAAATATTTCACTATACTTTGATCCCCGCCCCCAGTTAGAAAACATCATTGTGTACATTATTTAAGAAATCTATCTATAAAACCAAATTCTCAGAATTTAGCTCTTATGTGCTTCCCTCATTGAATAATAATGTACCATCACCTATTTCTTAATAATCCAACTTTCATTTTCCCAGATTTTTATTTAATATATCTATTTATATATGTTCAAAAAGTTTGCATGAGGATGGTTTTGAAAACTTTTAAACTGCTCTCTCTTCTAAGTACCATAACTTCTCCACTGTTGCCATGGTTACCCAAAATGGCTGCTAACATGGTACCACCTAAACAGATCTCTTCTCCTGATTCTCTCAGTTTATATCTCTGCAACATATTTCTGAAGAGCACACGTCTCAAACTGGATAAAATATTTAGCAAAGACAGTAAAATATCAGTTTGACCCACTGGAAGGCAAACAGTGTTAATTATTTGAGAATAGAGTGTGAGAGAGAACTAGTCATCACTGGTGCATGTTAAGTCTTCTCTTAACATTTCATTTAACCCTAAGATCCAGTAATACATACTATCCATCCCTTAAAAAACAACAGCCACAAATCTTCACATACACACACCCGACCCATTTACTTGAGAATTTCCTGTTTTATTTTGCTGTAATCGTTTATAATTTTTCTCTGTCTCTGTCTGTCGTCTCTCTCTCTCTCTCTCCCTATCTATCTCTTTTCCAAGCCAAGCTCTGTACAAGCTTGTTTATCTTGCTATGTACTTCACCTGTTTCTTCCAAATGTATTAATGCTTCATGGGAATTACATGTTAGGTCAGCCATCCTGTCAAATTATCCAAAGTTGTGCAGCAGTCAGCTTAACTCCTGGCTTTTTAAGTTTACTGATTTTTAATATACAGCAACTAGACTACACTGGATGAAGGTAGTAGTAGGGTACATACATATATACATAATATTGAATTTTATTATATTGTAGACTTTACTTGGTTTTGATGGCTTAGCACCAATCAGCAGGGTGGTAGGATGATTATTGAAATGTTTCCCATTATTGTTATTATTATTATTAAACTTTGCTTTTCATCCTTTTGGAGTCAATAAATTAAATACCAGCAAAACACTGCGGTCAGTGTAATCAAGTAGTTCCCTCCCCCAAATTTCAGGCCTTGTGCCTATAATAGAAAGGATTATTATTATTATTATTATTATTATTATTATTATTATTATTATTATTATTATTATTCAAATTCCACTGAGGTCAACTTTGCTTTTCATCTTTTTGGGGTCGATAAAATAAGTACCGGTTTAACACTGAGCTGAAGTAATTGACTCAATCCTGCTCTGGAAATTGCTGGCCTTGTGCCAAATTACAAAATCATCATTGTTATTATTGTTATTATTATTATTATTCAAATTCTACCAAGGTTTTCTTTGCCTTTCATCCTTTTTGGGGTCAAAATATGTACCAGTTAAACATTGGGTTGAAGTAATCAACTAGCTCCCTTCCTCCCCAAAATTTTTCATGGCCTTGTGCCTAGAGTAGAAAAAAATAATAATTATTATTATTATTTGCAGTTTATCCCTTGTTAAAACTTAGTGTGCTTTTTGCAGCACTGTGAGTCATATTCTATCTATGAAACTATAAAAATACCTTTGTGGGTTTTCTGTGATCAACTTCCTAAACTCGTTCTCCAAACTGTCTGTCTGTTCTCTATTTCGGCTGATCTCCTTGAGTGAGAGGGTTGAACACCATCACAATATTTCATTTCTGCTTTCTAATAATCCTGAAGCAAAATGTTATAGTTTACCATTTTGTTTAGTTATGCAAAATGAAAAAGAAAGAAACAAAAGGTTGAATTATTGCAGTACAATTCATTTAGGTTTTTTTTCTTCTTTTTTTTTTTAAATGATTTTTCTGGAGGAAATTATTCTCTCAATATTAGTTTCTACTAATTATATTCTGGTCTTAATTAGTTAATCCTGTATTTTTTTTAATAACAAACTATTTTGTCTAAACACAAAACATTCTCTCACTTTATAAACAGATCATTTGAATAATAAAATACACTGCAAACCTCCAATACACTTGTTCAAATATGATCGGAGAAGCATATAATATTAATTAATGCTTCATGTTTCATGAAAATGGACAGTTTTGTGAAAATCAGGTGATACTGCATTTCTGATGCCTCTATATAATAATAATTATTTCACATGAAAAAATTAACTGTAATAATAATAACAATAATAATGATAATAATAATTTGAAGATATTCAAATTCAAAGTATCGAACATCTTTTTCTGTTTTTATATTTTACAGGCATTTAGTTAATTATATTATTGTAAAAGCAAAATATCTGAATTTATGATTTAGAAAACAATAACGACATTGACTTATTTTTATTTGTTTTATTTATTATATTAGTTTTGAGAAACTGCCAAATCTCAAACTGAATGATTTTCTTCATATCCTCTCCATTTGTGAAGAAGTATTAAAATAAAAATCAATATTTATTTATTATTATTACCATTTGTAAGTGCTTGATTGTCTGTATCAAACTTAATGGATATTAGCATACACAGACACACACACACATATATACTCAAGCACACACACACACAAATTTACTGATAAGTAATGTTTCACTCATTGAGACTGAATGAATTGTAGTAATAATGTTTATCTATATTGTATTAAATTAAAATTTGTTCCGGAAAATTCTTCTCATCAGTCTATTTTTCTGTCATCCATCTAGTGTAATAAATAATATGTTTAAAAATACAGCAATGCAGTGATGATATTTTGGTTTTCTTCAGATGACTAATGACCTTCAAACAAATGCTTGATGAGCTTCTATGATTTCTAACATCAGCTTGACCTTAATAAGTCATATTGCTGAAAAAGCTGGTTATGGTTTTTTTTTTTTTTTAATTTTTATATTTTATCACTTTCTCACTCCACAGGTTCTGTCATTACTATTAAATAACCAATTTTCAGTCAGATAAACACAGTCTAAACCAGTGTTTAGCTCAACGTTTCCCAAACATTTTTACTCTTGAAGAATCCTTGGAATACATTCCATGTCTCAGGATCATCTTCATCATCATCATCATCATCATTTGCTGTCTACTTGGCATGGATTGGACACTTTGACAAGAACTGGCAAGCCAAAAAACTGCACCAGGCTCTAATATCTGCTTTTTGGCATGGTTTCTACAAGTGGGTTTCCTTCCTAACGCCACCAACTTTATAGACTCTACCAGATGCTTTTTACTTGGCACCAGAAGCGCAGTAAAATGGGTGGAGATTGGATTTCCTCATTGAAAGCTTATAAAGAATATTCTTCACCAATTACAATATAAAATGAAATTTTTAACGTTCTCTTCTCCATGCTTGCATGGGTCAGATGGAATTCCTTGAGTTAGATTTTCTACAGCCAGGTGCCCTTCCTGTCATCAACCCTCACCCATTTCCAAAAAGGTAACATTTCCCCATGACTGGATTCATTTTTACCTTGCACTGGAAATGAGGATATTGCTTGTTTACAATAATTGTGTAATGTCAGGATAAAAAGACTCAAACACACACATGCACATGTGTGTTTGTGTATTTATCATCATCATCATTATTGTTTTAATGACTACTCTCTCGTCCATGCATGGATCAGACAGAATTTGTTGTGGTGGATTTTCTACAGCTGGATGCTCTTCCTGTCAGCAACCCTCACCTGTTTCCAAGTAAGATAATATTTCCCTATGATGATGTGTTTCCGTTGAAGATTGGAAATGAACGATACTCATGCAATATCAAAAATGGTAACACACATATACACATAGATATGAGCTTCTTTCAGTTTCCATCTACCAAATCCATTCTTGTGGCTTTGGTTGGCCCAGAATTATTAGAAGACACCTGGCGAGCAGTGAGACTGCTCTTGAAACCATGTGGCTTGGAAACAAACTTCTTAATTACATAACAATGGCACTGACAACCATTTACAACTGACATAAGATGCCATTTAAGACAAAGACACACAAACAAATGCATACACATGACAGGCTTCTTTCAGTTTCTGTCTACCAAATCCGTTCATGAGGCTTTGGCCAGCTTGGAGCTTTAATAGAAGACACTTGCCCAAGGTACAGTGGGATTCAACTCAAAACAGTGTAGTTGGGAAACAAACAGTTTGAAGCTACAACAAAAAAAAAAAAAATTTTTTTAAGTGCATGATTATGGTTGCTACTCCTCTCAAGAAAGTGATGAAGTTTTGCTAAAATTTGAAGAAATTATTGTTACTATCATTATTAGTGCATCAAACTGTCTTTGTGTTATTTCACCTGATTCTTTATATTCTGGGTTCACATCCCATCAAAGTCAGTTTTGCCTTTCATACTTTCAAGGCCTGTAAAATACGTATCAGTTAAATACTGGGGTCAATGATATCAACTAATGTCTCTTCCTAGCTTTGTCCACCAATATCATCTTTGCCTTTCATACTTCTGGGCTTGATGTAATTGACTGGCCCCCCTCCCCTCAAAATTTCTGGCTTTGAGTTCTTATCAAGGCAGTGGACTGGCACAGTCCTTATGCTAGTAGTATTTTTTCTGACTCCTAATGTTCTGAAATCAAATCCCATTGATGTCAACTTAACTTTACATTCCTTTTGGTTGATAGAACCAGTTGCGTACAGGGGGTCAGTGTAATCAATGAACCGCAAACCCCAAAATTTTAAACCTTGTGCCTGAGTTAGAAATAATATTATTAAAAGCACCATCCGAATATGGCCGATGGTAGCACTGTCTTGACTGGCTCCCATGCCACTGGCATGTAAAAAGCACCATCCGATCATGGTTGATGCCAGCTTCCTCTGGCCCCTGTGCCGGTGGCACATAAAAAGAGCACCCACTACACTCTCGGAATGGTTGGCATTAGGAAGGGCATCCAGCTATAGAAACCCTGCCAGATCAAACTGGAGACTGGTGCAGTCTCCTGGCTTCCCAGACCCCAGTCGAACTGTCCAACCCATGCCAGCATGGAAAATGGATGTTAAACGATGATGATGATATTATGTCGGTGAGCTTGCAGAATGCCTCGTGTCGTTTCATCTATCTTTGCGTTCTCAGTTTGAATTCTGCTCAGGTGAATGTTGCCTTTCGTCTTTTTGGCGTCAATGTAATCAACTTCCCCTCTCCTCAAAATCTGCTTGCCCTGGTGCTAAAATTTGAATCCTTTATGAAAGTGGTGGGTTAGCAGATATAGCATTGCATTCTGAAATCAAATCCCGCTGGTCATCTTTGCCTTTCATCCTTTCCTTTCAGGTTCAATAAAATAAGTACCAGTTGTGCACTGGAGGAAATATAATTGACTTACCCCCCCTCCCTAAAATTGCTGGCCTTGTGTTGAAATTTGAAATCATTATTTCTTTATTGCCTACAAGGGGCTAAACATAGAGGGGACAAACAAGGACAAAGGGATTAATTCGATTACATCGACCCCAGTGCGTAACTGGTTCTTAATTTATCGACCCCGAAAGGATGATAGGCAAAGTCGACCTTGGCAGAACTTGAACTCAGAATGTAATGGCAGACAAATTACCGCTAAGCACTTCGCCCGGCATGCTAACATTTCTGCTAGCTCGCCACCTTTGAAATCATTATTATTCACTGTTCCCTTTGTCCAGATTTGTTGCTTTTGCTTATGTTGGAAACGACTATTGGCCAACACAGACATTGCTGTATGGTTTTGACTTTTTGCTTTCCAATTACGAGGTTCAATCCTACTGTATTTGAAGAAACTGAAAGAAGCCCATCATATTTTTGTGTAGCCTCTGTGCCAGTGGCATGTAAAAAGCACCCGCTACACTCTTGGAGTGGTTGGCGTTAAGAAGGGCATCCAGCTGTAGAAACTCTGCTTGACCAGATTGGAGCCTGGTGCAGCCGCTGCTCTCCAGATCTCAGTCAAACTGTCCAACCCATGCCAGCATGGAAAACGGATGTTAATTGATGATGAGGATGATGATATATACATGTGTGTGTGTGTGTGATTGCATCACTGTCATACAAGCATGGTAACAGGGCCACCATAAGGAAATATTAACTTGCTTGGAAACAGGTGAGGGTTGGTGACAGGAAGGGCATCTGGCTACAGAAAATCCACTTCTACAGATTCTGTTTGACCCATGCGAGCATGGAAAATTGGATGTTACAATGATGATGATAGAAACGATGATTAGCATCGTTACATCACTATTGATTAAATCCTTTGATTCTCTTGTGTTCTTACACCTGATCGTGACATCTTTTAATCACTGAGGAAAGCTTGACCAATGAGAAATAGCAGCAAAATCTTCCTGAGATTAATTCCTATCATTTTGGTTGGTCATATTTGATAAAGTAGTCCTAGATTTTTATCATACAAAGGGGATGAAATGGTCAGCACTGATGAAGAAAGATGTGAACTGTCTTCGCAGTCTTTTCGCATTCTAGTTTTCCATTCCTCTCCTTTTCAATCTATATAAATATAGTGTTTTTTTTTTCTGTTTTATCTTATTTTATTTTTATTATTTTCTCCCCTCCTTCTCTCCTCTCTTCCTTCTGCCCTCTCTTTCTTTCTGTCTTTCTCTTCCAAGAACAAAACTTCCTTTAAGGCATGTATTAACAGTTTTCCTTTTCTTCGACTCAAAAATTAACATTTAATTGCATTCTTCTCTCATCCATCCATCCATACACACATCTCTCCACTCCCCACTCCTCCTTAGAAGAAAAAAAGAAAACCAACTACAAAAAATGAAATTCTCATGAGACTCTGAATGAAGTTGAACCGTGTATGGAATATGATATTAGAACTTTTTTAACTCATCTGTAGCTGACATTTACTCTTGTTTCTCTTGTGTGTGTGTGTGAGAGCAAGAGAAAGGGAGATATATATGAGTGTGTGTGTTTACCATTTTCGTTTTGTTACTAACTTGGTTGTTCTGTAACATTTGCTTTTTCTTTATTTTTTTAATTCATATTTGTGAGGTTGTTTTTTGTTTTTTTTCCTCCTGTATTTTTAAATGTGTAAAAAAGCATACACACACACACACTTTACATACACACCACTCTTTTCATCCGTTTTCCTTCTTACTGGCACCATTCATATACAAGAAGAGTCTGCTCTTATCTACGTGTATTCAGGAATATTGTCTTGTTTGTTTGTTTGTTTCTTCATTGTTAATCCCACTATTCTTGCTTGTTCATTCTCTTCCCAAACGTTCTAGACCCTTGTGGCTAATGGATATCATCATCATCATCATCATTGGATTGACAGAAGCATTTGAGTAGCAAACAATAATTACAGCATCTCTTTTAGTTCTTAATGTTCTGTGTTCAAATTCCACTGAGGTCAGCTTCACCTTTCTTCCTTCCAAGATGGATAAAATTAAGGTACCTGCCAAATACTGGAGGTCGCCATAATCAACTTGACCCTTTCTTTCAAAATCACTGGTCTTATTTCAAGCATACTGGATTTTGAATCCAAAGGCCCATAAGTTCAAATCTCATTAAGGATTCAAATTCTTTTATAGCAGTGAACTGGCAGAATTGTTAGCACACCAGGCAAAATGCTTAATGGCATTTCATCTGTCTTTTTGTTTTGAGTTCAAATTCTACCAAGGTTGACTTTGCCTTTCATACTTTCAGGTTTGATAAAATAAGTACCAGTTGAACACTGGGGATCGATTGTAATCAAGTCATTCCTTCCCACATAATTTTTACCCTTGTGGCAAAATTTGAAGCTATAATTATTATTATTCCAAGCCCTCATCAATTTTTTCAAATTTCACTTGAAAAAGAAGTTGAGGATGCAGAGGAAAGTGTTGCCTTGTAGCAAGTTTGTTAAAAGGTGAGTGAATGTTGGAAGAATGGCCAGTGTGAAAGGACCAATTCTGAGTGTGCACCTATAAAAAGGGAAAGAAGTGCTCTTTCCCTGTTGTTTAGGCACCCATGGCTTTTGTGGGTTTTTCCATGAGGATCTTAAAGCGCCTCTCCCATTAGGAGTTTTAATTTGTTCAATTTTTACCATTATTATTATTATATTGTGTACATGCCATTGTCTCGTCCTGTTTTTTGTCTTTTAATGTCATTTTATGTGATCCCCTGTGGCTAGTAAAAGAATAAATTATTATTATAATGAAAGGCGGTGAGCTGGCAGAAACGTTAGCACACTGGGCAAAATGCTTAGTGGTATTTCATCTGTCTTTACATTCTGAATTAAAATTCCCTGGAGGTCAGTTTTACCTTTCATCTTTTCAGGGTCGATAAATTAAGTACTAGTTGCATACTGGGGTCGATCTAATCGACTGCACCCCCTCCCCAAAAATTTTGAGCCTTGTGCCTAGAGTAGAAAAGATTATTATTATTATTATTATTGAGTGAGAGAGCAGTGTATGCCATCAAAGTGACACTAGAGTAAAATATACGAAGCCCAGTATACCCATCATGACTACCCATCTGATAAGGGTACACCAGGCACATGTATCTTAACCATATGTGCATGGCATGGTGATCTCATATCAAGATAAACAGTGCATGACCTTGCAGGTGAGACCCAGTTAGAATTTTCTTCTGATCGAGTAGCCCATCCCGCTCAAAAGTTCCTTGAATAAGGATTGTTTAAGGATGTTGAATGAACCAGCCATGTTTCCAAAGGTGAATTATCCAAACCTTCAAGAATTCGTTTCAACACATGGCTATGATGCTCCCCTACTACTTCTACTCGTGGTCAGAGATGCACATATCATTGATCTGGTACTGGAGAAGGATTCTGGATTATTTTTCCATTTTTTAAACTTAATTTTTGAGAGCACAATTCTCACAGCTAAGTGAGTTACTTAGCACAACTGCAGGCAGACAAATGTCTGGGACCCAGTGAGAATTTCTTATTTGCGAAAAGAAAAACAATATCAAATAACAAAACCCCGCTAAATCCCCACCCCCTCTCAACAGATGCCTACCTTACAGTTGCGCCTTCAACGTTCTTCACTTCAAGAGCATTGCGAAAGCAATGTCTTGACAATACCAGTGTAGCAGTAACTGACTAACGCATGCGCAGTAAACAGTAAACAGCCAGTCCCTCTTGCTAAATTTCAGGCCTTGTGTCTGAAATTGTTTTTGCTTTTTCTTTACCTTAATGTACTATTGTTATATCTATTATATATTTACTCTTCTACTTGATTCAGTCATTAGACTGTGGCCATGCTGGGGCACCACCTTGGAAGAATTTTAACCCTTTCATTACCAACCCGGCTGAAACCGGCTCTGGCTCTGAGTACAAATGTTTTGTTTTCATAAGTTTTGAATTTTCCACCAAACCTTAGTCACAATTTATGTTCCTAACACTAACTTAATGAAAAATTATTTTACTAAATTTTTCGTTATATTTAAAGTAATTGAAAGAAACACAGAGCATCCCAAAATAAATACTGTAACGAAAGGGTTAAAGCAGATGAATCAATTCCTGTACTTTGTTTTACCAAACCACTAAGTTATGGGGATGTAAACAAACCAACAGCAGTTGTCAAGTAGTGGTGCAGGACAAACACAAAGACACACACTCACACACACACATGATGGGCTTCTTTCAGTTTCTGTCTACCAAATCCACTCACAGGGCTTTGGTCTACCCAGGGTTACAGTTGAAGATGCTTGCCTGAGGTACCACACACTGGGATTGAATCTTGAACTATATGGTTGAGAAACAAACTTCTCACCACATAGCCATTGAAATTTTCAAGAGAAGTGATTTTCCTTTGACGTTTATAATGGAATACTGAAAAGTTGGATAAAAGAAAATACAGGAAGATCAGTTAATTATAATTTTATTCAACATATTACCCTGTCAGATTCACACAGTTATTGCAGCGATTCTTCAGTTATTCGACGCCCTGTAGAAGAACTTGGAAGGCTGGGCCTCCAACCAGGCCTTTCGTGGTGCCTTTAAAACCAGGAACTATTTAGCACCCCACTTGTGCATACAGCTCTCCACAGGCACCACTATAAGGGTTGCAGCAAGTTTCTTTTTCACCCCCACTCCCATCTTCATTGCCCCATCTCCACCATGATATTTTTCTTTTGATATAAACTAGAGAATCCTGTTATAATTTTGAAATATTAATAAGTGATTGTTTTTATTAAAATTTTGAAAATTTTGTGCATATGCCTGTGTGTGTGTATGGCTGTGTGGTAAGAAGTTTGCTTCCTAACCACAAGGTTCCAGGTTCAGTCCCACTGTGTGGCACCTTGAACAAGTGTCTTCCAGTGTAACCCTGAGGTAACCACAACCTTGTAAGTGAAGCTGGCCGACGGAAACTGAAAGAGGCTCATCACATATAAGTGTGTGTCTTTGTGTTTGTCTCCCACCACTGCCTGATGACCAGTATTGGTTTGTTTGCATCCCTATGGCTTTGTGGTTTGACAAAGGAGACCAATAAAATAAGTACCAGTCTTAAAAGAAACAAGTCCTGGGATCAATTTGTTTCACTAAAACCTTCAAGGCACTGCTGCAGCAAGTAGAAGATAAAAAACACATTCACACACACACACACACACACACATATACATATATATACATACATATACATATATATATACACACATATACATATATTTATACACACATATACACGTATGCATATATATATACATATATATATGTGTGCGTGTGTATATATACTGGGTCATCCCATTAATAGTGCGGTTTTTTTCAATCGCAAGAACTAAAATTCGGAGGGGGATGGGATAAACTACCTGCAATCAACTTGCTATAAAAGCAGGTAGTAATTTTACCTTGTATTATTCTCAGTGAAAGTTTTGAAGAGTGCAGTTCGATTTTAGCAGTTTTCTTTTTCAAAGCTATAACGGAAGTGACACAGGAGCATATTCAGCATATTTTGTTTTATGAGTTCAATAAAGACAACAATGCAATGGAAAGTGTGAGGAATATTAATTCAGTATATGGGGATTGGACAATAAGCGTAAGCCAGTGTCAGCGGTGGTTTCAGAAATTCCGAGCCAGAAACTACAGCCTAGAAGATGACCCTCGTCCTGGAAGATCTGTAGAGGTTGACAAGGATGTTTTGCAAAACCCTAGTGACTTTGAGGAACCAGCAGGGTAACTTGGATTTGGTCATTCAACCAGTCATTCAAGTCAGTGCTAGATGAGAAACAACCATCTTTGGTTCAGGATAATATTTGGTCACATACAGCAAGGATGACACTCCAAAGGCTGGAGCAGTTTGAATGGGAAACGATGCCCCACTAACCATATTCATTGGACATTGTCCCATCTGATTATCATTTATTCTGCAGTCTTCAAAACCATTCAGATGGGAAAACTATGAATTCTGTAGATGAGGTCAGAACAGTACTGAAGGAGTATTTTTCATCACAGAGAAGTGAATATTGGAAGAGGGTCCTTGCAAGTCTACCAGATAGATGGAAAAGCATTGTAGAAAATGACGGAGAGTATATTTTAGATTAAAAAAGAATTTTGTTTATCTTAATTTTGAAAAATAAAAGAAGTATAAAAAAAACTGCATTATTTATGGGATGACCTAATATGTATGTATATATATGTGTGACTGTGTGTGTGTGTATGTGTTTATATATATATATGATATATATAGACAGGCATAGATAGATAGGCAGATAGACAAATGTTTTTGTGTAGTGAGGTGGATAACATTATTATCATAACTTAATGTGAAATATTTTGTGCAAAAAAAAAAGGGAAAAACTATGTATTTAATTCCCCTGGATATTTTTGAACATAATCTTAGCTAATTAGCTTCTGCATTTTTGATTGAATTTTCTCACCCTTTCCCCCACTCCATTACATTTGGGCTTTTCACTCCTCCTCTCTCTATTTGTCTTTTCCTTTCTTGTTTTAAATTATTACTACTTATAATTTGTGCATTAGTCTTTTTTCATTCGAATGTAAGGTTGGTTAGTTGTTTTTTTTTTGTTTTCAAATTTTTATTTTTGCTTTTCTTTTATAAGCATATGCAAATCACATTGCAGTTGTTGTTGTCTTTATTTTTCCAACTCGGCTATTTTACTACTCAAGAAAGATGTTGCTTTTCATTTCTCCCTCTTTTTTTTTTTTGTTTTTTGATTCTTTTGCTAAACCGTGTTTTCAAAGTTTGTTCGTTTTTATTTTTTTAAAGTTTTTTTTTTGTTTCTATTCATTTTAGTTTTTTTTTTCTTTGACTTAATGATAATAATTAGCTGTAGCATATTTCAAATATTGAACATGTAGCACAGTGGGAGGTGAGTGGTAGAGTGTGAGGTGGCTGAGGAACCAAGGCAAATTAAGCTATTAAAACTAGTCCTGTTTCTGTTGTTACTATTATTAATGTCATTTCTAACATTATCAACTCTTCTTGCAGCAGTTGATTCATTTCCTATATTTATTGATTTGCATTTAGTTTCTATGGAAACCTTTTGTTGAAATAGAAGCCGAAACACTTATTGTTAAAAGTTGCTGTAGAAAATGGTTCTGTTTTCAGCCATTCTTCTACTGTTAGCTTCTGTCATAACCACACTGGATAATTTTGATAAATATGTGTGCTTTTGAACCACATTTCAATTGCACTCACACACTTGCACACATAAACACATGCACTCACACACTTATTTACACACATATTGGCACTCACATACACACACAAACAAACAAACAGTTGAGCTGTTTATTTATAGTTCTGTGAGAGCTTTCTTAATTTTAAGATAATTCCTTGTTTTTCGATTTTTCTCATTAATCCTGCTACGTCTTTCATTACATGCATCATTCTCTCATAACAGTGGCATATATTCTGTCATTCTTGGCTATGCAGAGTCTGGTGATTTTTATCTCATAAAAAAGGGGGCTACCCTTATTTTTGTACTGATATAATATACTCTTTTACTTGTTTCAGTCATTTGACTGCGGCCATACTGGAGCACCGCCTTTAGTCGAGTAAATCGACCCCAGGACTTATTCTTTGTAAGCCTAATGCTTATTCTATCGGTCTCTTTTGCCGAACCGCTAATTTACAGGGACATAAACACACCAGCATCGATTGTCAAGCGATGTTGGGGGGACAAACACAGACATACAAACATATACACACACATACATACATATGTATCATCATCATCATCATCGTTTAACGTCCGCTTTCCATGCTAGCATGGGTTGGACGGTTCAACTGGGGTCTGGCAAGCCCGAAGGCTGCACCAGGCCAGTCAGATCTGGCAGTGTTTCTACAGCTGGATGCCCTTCCTAACGCCAACCCTTCCTATATACAACAGGCTTCTTTCAATTTCCATTTACCAAATCCACTTTGGTCGACCTGAGGCTATAGTAGAAGGCACTTGCCCAAGGTGCCACGCAGTGGGACTGAATCCGGAACCATGTGGTTGGTAAGCAAGCTACTTACCACACAGCCACAACTTTCTGTCTTGTTTTTAAAAGTTCTATACATTGTTAATGTAATTATGATTGAAAGGTGGTGAGCTGTCAGAAACATTAGCATGCCGGATGAAATGCTTAGCGGTATTTCGTTTCTCTTTACGTTCTGAGTCCAAATTCCACCGAGGTCGACTTGGCCTTTGATGCTTTTGCAGTTTATAAATTAAGTACCAGTTGTGTACTGGAGTCGACCTAATTAACTGGGTACATCATTATCATCATTGTCGTCATTTAACATCCGCTTTTCATGCTGGCATGGGTTATACGGTTTGACTGAGGGCTGGCAAGCCAGAAGGCTGCGCCAGACTCCAATCCAATCTGGCAAAGTTTCTACAGCTGGATGCCCTTCCTAACGCCAAAAATTTCAGGTCTTGTGCCTAGAGTAGCAAAGAATATTACTGTGTTTGAAGAAAGATGGACATACCCATGTGTTGTTGTAGATCTCTTCCACCACCATCTTATATGGTATGGTCAGTGAAGGTCATGCTTATGGAAGTAGTGCAAGTCTAGCATACATTAACTAAGTGTGTATGTGTGTGTGCATCTGTCTGCATGTATATGAGACCAATGTGGGAATGGTTAACAGTGTGTATGTTTATGTGTGTGTGTGTATGGGGGTTAGTAATAGCAGGTAGGTTATTAATATACAAAAGAAAGAATGGGTGAGGCATGACTATACCCCAAGGTACACCGGAGTTGTTAGGATGTGCTTCCGAGAGGAAGTTCTTGTGTTAGATCTGGCCAAAGTTTTCCTGTTGCTAAGCACAATGTTACTGTCATCAAAGTTCTCAACTATGAGAGACCAACCAATGGTAGGTGATGCTTGAAGGACAGACCACTAGTAACTCTGTGCCTTTGTAGAAATCATAGTGATGGTTATTGAGAGGGGATAGAGTTAGAGATGCTAAAGAAAGGGGTTGTTTACAACTGTTCTACCTCTCTCAAAAGTGAAGGAAGTTAAAGCAGTGAGACTTACAAGTGGAAGTTTTAGAGATATTTTTTTTTTTCTGTTTGGAATCTGAAGGAATAGAAGACTTAAGATTTTTGTTAGAAGAGAAAAGATTGAAGAGGTCGTTGCAGATGGGAGCTAATGAAGGATTTCATTGTTTGAAGGTGATGGGAAAGGTACACTACCTTGTTGGGTTGGAATGATCGAAGAAAGGGGCATTAATGTCGAAGCTGATAATGTTGAACAGGAAGTGTTTAGGGAGTGTTTTATCAGTTTGAACTGTGCAATTGGAACGAATACATGCAGCAGATGTGATGCACATCTGTTACCAGCATAGGTTTAATGAAACCCTAACCAAATGAACTAAGTACTAGAAGGTTTGGGATATTGACATGTTAGGGCGTTGCATTCACAATTGTATGATGATGGTTTCAATTCCCGGACTAGGCTGTGTGTTGTGTTCTTGAGCAAGACTCTTTGTTTCATGTTGCTCTAGTTTACTCAGCTGTAAATGAATTCCAGCAATTGGAATTCTGTTCAGGGGTGAATGTTACAATCTCAGTCACTTTATGTCTTGGAAATGGGATTAAGCTCCAGCCTCATGAATCCTAGGACTCATCACTGACCTAAGGGGGCTAAGAGGGTTCAGGGTAGGGCTGTAGAAGTATGGTGTAGGTTGCCTTTATTAGGCAGTGAACAGATTGGGACAAACTCTGTTATGACACAGTATAGAAAACTAGGTTTTTAATTAGTTAAATATTTTGAAATGTTTGCTAAGAGTCATTTTATGAGAACATGTAGCTATTTAACCCTAGATAATTCTATCAAGCATAAGACTTATTTAGTCAAATTGGTTTCAATTATTTATGCATTATCTCATGGTTTTGAGATTTCGATGATATTGTTTATTCTTTGGATGACATTGTAAAGTAGATGTGAGAGACTGAATCTGGTCATAAAACATGCAAGAATATATGGACCTCATGTGGCTGGTTGAAATACTAAAGGGTTAAACATACAACAATCTCACCATTATTTTTCTTTTCTTTCTTTTTAATAGTGTCACTTTTAGAAAAAAAATTTTGTTTTGTCTTCGATTCCGATAGATTCAGTAAATTGGACAGTTAGCTGGCAGAATCATTAGCATGCTGGGCAAATGCTTAGCAGCATTTCATCTGTCTGTATGTTCTGAGTTCAAATTCTGCCAAGGTCATCTTTACCTTTCAACCCCTCGGGGTCGATAAAATAAGTATCAGTTGTAGACTGGGGTCAATGTAATCGACTTAGCTCCTCCCCTGAAGTTACTGTCCTTGTGCCAAAATATGAAACCAATGTATTCAGTAAATTCTTTTATTTTTATCAATTAGTCAAAATGCTCTGTGGGGCCTGACACCCCAAAGAATAAACCCAATGTTTCTTCTGCGTGTCATAAAACGAGACTAAAAGAGGTTAAGGTAGGATTTGCACTTGGACCTCGTAAAGCCCTCACCAGCAATAGCTACCCAAAAAGACCCATGGGTCGGAAGGTTGTTACCCGAGTGGTGCAAAAGTGCCATCCACCAACAAAATGGAGGAAGCAGTGACATGCTCTTACAGTGCCTGCTTCCTTACTACTGCTGGTCAAGATAAAGGGCAGAGCTGAGGAGGAGGAATGTGTTAGGAAACTAGAGGTATGACCTGAATACTTGCAAGAGTGGATTCTGCCTAAGGTATCTAAGGACCAGTAAACAGTGTTCAATCCACATGGTAGAGTAAGTCTAGCACTCAAGTAAGCCATGGTGGAATTTGCACTTAACCACTAGGCTACACATCTTCACTAAATGTGAAGTAAAACAGACATCATAATTGTTGTTAATGAGTAACTTTCAGCTGTTTTTCTCAAATAGATGTGAAGTACTTTGTATCTCAAGATAGAAGAGGCGGCAAGCTTGTACAAATGTTTGCACGCCGGGCGAAATGCTTAGCGGTATTTTGTTTGCTGCTATATCCTGAATTCAAATTCCGCTGAGGTCGACTTTGCCTTTCATCCTTTCGGGGTCGATAAATTAAGTACTAGTTACGCACTGGGGTCGATATAATCGACTTAATCCCTTTGTTTGTCCCCTCTGTATGTAGCCCCTTGTAGGCAATAAAGAAATAAGATAGAAGAGTTTGCTACTTCTGTCACCAACTGGAATATGAGGTGCAATGAAACCCGAGTATGATAATGCAGAATTGTGACCTTTAGGGAGTAGTTATGAGGACTTTCTTGAAGTAAAGGCATGTGGCTTACTGGTTAGTGTATTTAGCTCATGATTGTAAGCTCAGGAGTTCAATTCCTGGCAGTGTGTTGTGTCCTTGAGCAAGATACTTAATTTCATCTTGTTCCAGTTCACTCTGCTGACAAAAATGTGTAGTTCCTGTGTATTTCAAAGGGCCAGCCTTGTTACATTCTGTATCACTCTGAATCTCCCTGAGAAACTACATTATGGGTACATATGTCTGTGGAGTCGAAACAAAAAACTTGACTCCAACTCCTCTACTATTGGCACCTCCGACTCCTCTTTATGTAATTAAGTGATTGTGGTCTAAATATCTCATAAATGCATAGAGTAGACTTATATGTTATAACTGGTTTATATTAAAGAATAAAGATATTGTGAGTCGAGTCAGTGTAGTTTTACTGACTCCAGCTTCTGAATTGTTTCCAACTCAGAGTCCATGATTCTGACTCTGACTTCATGGCCCTGGTGCTCAACCATTTGCACATTAATTTGTCAAGCAGGCTGTTCAATTGAATTTACTCAACCTGCAGTATAGCAAGTGAAATAAATGTATGTATGTATATATGTATATAATATATGCGGCTAGCTGGCAGAAGCATTGGCACACCGGGCGAAATGCTTAGTGGTATGTCATCTGTCTTTATGTTCTCAATTCAAATTCTGCCAGGGTCAATAAATTAAGTACCAGTTACGTACTGGGTCAATCTAATTGACTGACCCCTCCCCCAAAATTTCGGGCCTTGAGCCTAGAGTAGAAAATAATATATACCTTTGAAACACTCCTTATTTAAACCAGCCATATCTGACCCAAATATTTATGTTTTATGTTCAAACTGGCCAGATCTAGCCTCTCATACTTACCCTCCAATGTCATTCTAAAATGATGCAATCAACATCATTGAAATTTCGAGGTTATGATTATAATGCATGATTAATTCAAAATAATGTGAATAAATAAGCATTACATTTGACAGAATATGTGAATGCAAAGGGTTAATCAGTGACAGAATTAGAACTACACTAGAGAAAAAAAAATCTATAATGTAGGAAGAAATACTGAAAAGAAAGGACTAGTTTTAATTCAAAGCTGGAACACCTCTTTTGAGTGGTGATGATGCTTAAAAAAAAAAAAAAACTATAATTGTAATACAAACTTTGTGGTTTTATGTAGTTGCCAGTTAACTTTCAAGTTAAAAATCATATGAAAATTAAAAAAGAAACAAAACTCATTTTGTATCTGTGTGTCTGTCTAGCTATCTGTATGTGTGTGTGTGTGTTTGTATGTATGTATATATATTTATTTACACACACACACACACACACACACAAACCTTATTTCAGCTTCTTTATAGTAAAAGGGAAAAGCATTTTTTCGTCACTAATTTTGGTTCCATTTCTTTAGAAATTCAGAAAAATTATTGAGGTCAAATGTTGTGATTGGATTAGCTGTCACTTAAGGGAGGAATAAAAAAAAAAAAATCCCCATTTGTTTCGTATCTTATTTAAATTTTTTTATTTTTATTTTACACTCAATAGAATTTTTTGTTTTGCTTTTTACAGTTACTTTATTTAAAAAAAAAATTTTTTCTATACCATTTGGAGTTTTAATAAATCACATAACTTAAACACCTTCTTGAACTTCCCTTTGATAAATGCAATTTGAATGTTTTTCTTTTTTTGTTTTTTCTTTTTCTTTTTTTTTGTAATTAATTATCAAAATCAAAAATTCTATGTAAATGCTGTCTTTGTGAATAACTAAAATTAGTTGATAGAAGAACATTTACTACTTTGGAAGAGTGCGATGATGTTAAGAGAACTTAATTTTAGAATGAAAGAACATTACTGTAGCAAATTTGTCCAAAATTTCTTCTTATACTTTTCTCACTTCTTCCTCTCGACTCCTCTCTCTCTTTTTTCTTTTGCTCTATTTCTCTTTTTCATCATCTTTCTCTCTCCCTCCCCTCTCTCTCTCTAATATATAAAAAGAATTTTAAGCGTATATACCTTTCTTTAATTTGTCTATTTCTTCTTCCTTTTTATCTCTCTTTCTCTCATATAATTTTGCAAAGTTTATAAAAAAAAAAGATTTAAAAAAATTACTTTTATCGATTAATATCTTCAATAATAATAATAAAAAATGTGCCTGCCGGATTGGTTGTGTGGCTAAGAAGCTTGCTTTGCAACTGCAGGGTTCCAGGTTCAGTCCCACTGTTTGGCACCTTGGGCAAGTGTTTTCTACTATAACCCTGGGCCAACCAATGCCTTGTGAGTGAATTTGGTAAATCGAAGATGTATGGAAGCCCATTGTGTATACAGGTGCACGTGTGTCTTTGTGTTCGTTTATATCCCTGTAACTTAACAGTTTGGTACAAGAGGCCAACAGAGTACATCATCATCATTCACATTTGTCACTCATTTTCCTTTCCGGCATGAGGTGAACAGTTTGACCGGGGGTAGGGAGGGGCAGTTGCATGGCGTCGACAAAAGCACTGAGGTCAATTTCTTTGACTAAAATCCTTCAAGGCAGGGACCCAGCATGGCAACAGTCCAGTGACTAAAGTAAGTGAAGGATAAAAGATAAAGATCAAAATTAAAAAAAAAATTTTTTTATCAGAATTATGGTTTATGAGAAAAGGGCCAAATGGAGCTGTGATGTTCATACCTTTCCTAAGAACTGCAGCAGTAGAATATTAAGCACAACCAAAAGTTAATATCTGATCCTGGAGTAAGGCATTAAGCTGGGCAAAGCACTTAGAGGCATTTCACCTGTCTTTACGTTCTGAGTTCAGATTCTGCCAAGGTCAACTTTGCCTTTCATCCTTTTGGGGTCAATAAAATAAGTACCAGGTTGATGAAAGGTGGGTGAATGGGAAGAGTGGCCAGTGTGAAAGGACCAGTTCTGAGTGTGCACCTGTAAAAAAAAGAAGGGCTCTTGCCCTGTTCAGGCACCCATGGCTTTTGTGGGTTTTTCCATGAGGACCTTAAAGTGCTTCCCCTATCGAGAGTTTAATTTGTTTAATGTTTAACTGTTATTTATATTGTGTACATGCGAAAACCCTTTGTATTGTCCTGTTTTTGTATGTGAGCCCTTATGCCCAATAAAAGAATAAATTATTACTATTATTATTATTATTTGGCAAAATCATCAAAGTATTTAGAAAAATGTCTTGCAATATTTATTCTGGTTTTTTATATTCTGAGTTCAAATTCTGTCACGGTTGGCTTGTCCTTTTATCCCTTCCTGGTTGATAAATTAAGTACCAGTTGTGTATTGAGGCCAATGTATTTGACTGTTGACTGTAAACATCGCCTTTCTTACACAAGAAATTTCCCAAAACTTTTTTGGCAACTTACATTATTATTATTATTATTATTATTTAAGGTAGCCAGCTGGCAGAATTGTTAACAGGTTGGGCAAAGTGCTACGAGGCATTTTGTCTATCCTTATGTTCTGAATTCAAATTCTACTGAAGTCGACTTTGCTTTTCATCCTTTTTGAGTTCGATAAAATAAATACCAGTTATGCACTGGGGTCGATGTAATTGACTTACCCACTTCCCTGAGATTGCTGATCTTGTGCCAAAACTTGAACCCACCATCTGATCCTAGAGTCAACAGACATCTGAAAACCACTTAACTCTTTCGTTACTGTATTTATTTTGAAATGCTCTGTATTTCTTTCAATTGTTTAAAATATAACAAAGAATTCAGTAATATAACTTAGTTATTATTAAGCTAAGTTAGGAATATAAATTGTGACTCAGGTTTGGTGGAAGATTTTGATTCAAAACTTAGGAAAACAAGACATTTTGTACTCAGAGTCAGAGCCAGTTTCAGCCAGGTTGGTAACAAAAGGATTAATCACAGACATGGAATAGTTCACTTTAAAACATTTCTTTGCTCCCAGACTTTCATTCTAATTTCAAGATCTCAGACCAACTCTTGTCCTACTTTGCTCTCCTTCTCCACTCAAGAGAAATTAAAATTTTTACTTTTATTTTTTTAACACTGATTCGATATTGTTGTTATTAACTAAACTTGAGACAACATGCTTTTAATAAATTGTACAACTTAATAGATTGACACACAGGACAACTGTACACGCATTCATACATACATACTTTCATACACACATACACATGTCCTCTTTGTCTGTCTGTCTGTCTGTCTCTTCTTTCTTTTTATAATCCTCATCACCAATATCATTGTGTCATCTGAAGTCAACAATAATTTTAAATTATTGTTTTAACCAATGCCTTAAATGTTAGTTTCTGTTATTATTTTTATTGGCCCTTGTGGCAAATGAGAGTTTATTATTATTATTATTCCCTCCCCCAATCCCCTCTTCAAAATTGTTAGCCAGCTGGTCTAAGTGGCATGATTGATAATTCTTTCTATAGCCAGTTTTCTTTTTTCTTTTTCTTTTTTTCTTTTTTCTTTTCTTGTTATAAAGATAAAAAAATAAATGTAAGATTGTTTTTATTATCATTTTAATGTCTTGAGATTATACGCTCAGTGATTGGTTGAGAGCATGGCTGACACCTCTCACTTGAAACAGTCTTCTTGACATTCCAGCCTAAAAAATAAAATGAGAGAGACAGGGAGAACAGGAAAGACAAAGAGAGAGAGAGAGTAAAAAATTATTTTAGGTTATTATTTTATTTTAACTTAAACAGGGGAGGAGGAGGTGACTGTGAGAAAGCAATTCAAATATTTATTTTTTTATTACCCACAGGGGGCTAAACATAGAGGGGACAAACAAGGACAGACAAAGGGTTTAAGTCGATTACATCGAGTCCAGTGTGTAACTGGTACTTATTTAATCGACCCCTCAAAAGGATGAAAGGCAAAGTCGACCTCAGCAGAATTTGAACTCAGAACATAATGGCATTTCGCCTGGCGTGCCAAGGATTCTGCCAGCTCACTGCCCTAAGCAATTAAAACATTACCAGGGATATGTCTTTCAGTGAATCCAGAAATCCAGTTTTTGTGATGTTACAATGTTCTTTGTTCTAGTCCTTTCTATTAGGCACAATGCCTGAAATTTGATTGGGGCAAAGATGATTGCATTGACCCCAGCGCTTAACTAGTACTTATTTCATCGGCCCCGAAAGGATGCCTTGACGGAATTTGAACTCAGAACATGAAGACGGATGAAATGAGGTGAAGCATTTCACCCAGCATGCTAATGATTCTGCCAGCTTGCCACTTTAATAATAATAATAATAATAATAATAATAATAATAATAATAATTTCAAATTTTGCAACAAGGGTTGTAATTTGGGGTGAGGAGATGAGTCATTTACATCAACCCCAGTGTTTCACTAGTACTTAATTTACCGACCCCGAAAGGATAAAAGGCAATGTTGACCTCAGCGGAATTTGGACTCAGACTGTAGTGATGGTTAAAATACTGCTAAACATTTCATCCAGCATGCTAACGATTCTGCCAGTTCATCATTTCTTTCTACTATAGGCACAAAGCTTGAAATTGGAAGGGTGGGGAACTGGTCCATCACAGCAACCCTGGTGCTTATTTCATTGTCCGTAAACAGATGAAAGGCAAAGTCAACTTTGGAATGATAATAATAATGGTAATCCTTTCTGTTATAGGCACAAGGCCTGAAATTTGGGGGAGGTGGATAGTTGATTATGTTGACCCCAGTGTTTCACTGGTACTTAATTTATTGACCCCGAAAGGATGAAAGGCAATGTTGACCTCAGCAGAATTTGAACTCAGCGACAGGCAAAATACTGCTAACAATTCTGCCAGCTCGCCACCTTTTTAATAGTATTAATAATAATAGAATGCCCTGATACAATACCAGAAATTGGTTCTCATGGTTTCTGATTTTAACTGATTGAAAGTGTTATGTACATATTTTGTCTTAGTATAAAAGATGGGCTACAACCAGTGGTGGCTTGTAGATAGGGGAACTGCTTCAGAAAATTTTTAGCCCTTGTTTTAATATTGAGCAAAAGGAAACAAACATATAAAAAGAAAATTTATACATAAATTTGATTTGTTCGCAATTTAGCCTCTGCTGGGTAGTGTGTTTAATTTGTTCATTGAACACCACTGCAAATTCCCCTTTGTTTTTCAAAAATCCCCTGAAGCTAGAAGCAGGACAATAATCTAATTCTACACTTTATCACATTCAAGAATATAAATATGTTTTTAAGCACAACACACATGGAGTCAAAAAGAAACACTACCTTTCACCGGAACACCAGGGTTGGCACTGTCGTTCATGCAGTGCTCTCTCTCCCTAACGTGAAGCTTCCTATCTTGGACATGTGACCATGCGCACAACAACCAAACACTGCATCACTGGAACTGAAGCACACAGTTCTATACAAGCATTTTTGTATTTCTTTCATAAACTAGGGGATTGCTACTGACATTGAACTTAAGGATTATATAATGTACAATTATAAAAAAAGAATTAAAGACAAAAGGACTAATTATTTTGAATGTTATCGATAATATTAAGTGGAAATAGGGGGTGCTGCAGTTTCACAGTGCCTATACACGAGCCACCACTGGTTATAACAAATATTCTACTCATTAGCACAGATTTGCTTGTCAGTTGTTTGACGTTAACCAGTTGAGCATGTCCCTTAGTGGCTGACGATATATGCATCTCTGATCACAAGCAGAAGTAGTTGGGGAGCATCATAGCCAAATGTTGAGAGGAATTCTTTGAGGTTTCAATAATTGACTCCTGGAATCAGGGGTGTTTTGTTCAACCCTAACCCTTAAACAACCTTTATTCAGACACCTTTTGAGTGGGATGGGCTACTCGACTTGAAAAAAAATTCTAACTGGGCCTCACCTGCAAGGTCGTGCTGTTTATTTTGATATGAGATCACTATGTTGTGCACATATGGTTATGATGTATGTGCCTGGTGTACCCTTAATAGACAGGTAGTCATGATAGGTGTATTGAGCTTCATATATTTGTATCCCAGTGTCACTTTGATGGCATGCACTACTCTCTCACTCAGTAGTAATAATGATGATAATAATAATAATCATTGTCATAATATGTTACATAAGTTACAAGGCTATGAATTCATGGGTTGGAAAGCAGTTGATTATATCAACCGCAGTACTTGACTAATACTTATCTTATTGACCCCTGGAAGAATAAAAGGCAAATGTGACATCTGTGGGAGTTGAACTCGGTATATAAAGAGCCATAACAAAATATGACAAGGCATTTTGTGCAATGTTCTAGCAGTTGTGTCAGTCATGCTTATATTTTCAGTTGAAGGATGAGAAAGTGTCTGAGACTGCCATTTGAAGCGGCAGCTGTTAATAGACCAAAGGTGCTGAGGTAACTTAACTCTCACCGACTCCCTTCGGCAGAATAAATGAAAATAGGCACCGTGTGGAGGTACCTACTTTGGTTGTAAGAAATAGGCACACTGTATATTTAATGAGTACTTTCTTACCTTAACCTTTCATGGTTCAGTGTAACAGCTGTAAGTAGGAACCAGATGTAATAATAATGGTTCATTGCTTTTTGTAGTGCTGGATTCAAGTCCTGTTTGTCAGCCTTTAATCATGAATATTGGAATTACCATTTCAGTGGAACCATGTCCATGGAGTCTACATCATCATCATCATCATAAATTTAACATCCTCTTTTCATTGGTCAGACAGTTCATTACGGCAAATTTTCTACAGTCAGGTACCCTTCCTGGAGAAGCCTGTTACTGTATTTTTCAGTATACAGGTTGATGTAGTATGTAGTGCAAACTTGTAGTATAATTAATTATTCAAGCATTGTCGCTCTCTTTTGAAATCTGGCTGCATTTTACATAGAATTTTTGGTCCTTCAAAGTTGTATTGGTGTATAAATTGACTTACCTTTTATTTTGGCTGTGAATTTTGGTCTGAAAAATTCACCTTGCATGCCAGAAAATATTGTATCTTAATTAAAGAACAAGCTCATTGAACAATGCCTCCACCACCACCATCACAAAAACAAAAAAACAAAGGTGGGATGGCCACAACTGGAATGCGATTTAATCAGGGCTGACCTCTGATTAAGCAAACAAACCCTACAAATTTGTGACCTTGTAGCAGTCTAAAAAATATATTCTCTTTCACTTCAGCTGTCTGTCTGTCTTTCTCTCTCTCCCTCATCAAATGGTGTATAATTTGTTGTGACTTAACAAAAGCCTTTCCCTCCCCACCGCTGTCACTTTAACCCACAACATATAAACCAGAGACATCAGTGGTTGCCATGGAATGGAAGGGGATTGGCAGGGGAGTGGGAAGGAGCTTGATTCACTTTCCTTTTTGAAGACATTTTTTCCCCCTTTTTGTATTACCACTTGATGATGACAATGACGATGATGATGATAATAGTTGTCATATTAATAGTGGTGGTGGTGGTAGTGGTAGATGTTACTGTAAGAAGTATTAGAAAATGCAATAATGAAGGAAGAGAGAAAATGTAATATGTATGTCTGTGTACATATACATATACACACACACATATATATATATATATATATATATAATATAATATATATGACTGGCTGCTTGTTAAAATAACACTAGCCAACTGCATAAAATAATAATGATGGTGATATATTTTATTTGCCACAGGGGCACCAATAAAGGGAACATAGTAATAATTTCTTTTATTGGCCACAAGGAATGATGCATGAAGGAACATTACAATGCTAGCGGGGGTTTTTTTTTTTACCAAAATCAATTATGAAAATAGAAAAAGCCAGCCAGAGAAAACTAGGGCTTCCGTGTGGCCATATGGTTTGTTAGAAATTGCACTCTCATTTCTCAGAAAAGAACACTTTGGATAATATAGTTTTTGGTTCTCTTGCACATTGGAAAAGACAGTGGGGTTGTGGCAGAAATGCCTTTGATCACAAGTCTATTCAGTCAGGGTTAAACAACTGCAGAGAAAAAGAATAATTAGAAAGAAAGCCATAGTGAAAATAGCTTAAAATCTATTTTATCATTACTATTAAATATAATGGCTAGCTGGGAGAGTCATTAGCACTCTGGGCAAAATACTTACCTGCATTTTGTCAGTCTTGACATTCTGAGTTCAAATTCTGTCATTGTCAGCTTTGCCTTTCATTCTTTGAGCATTGATGAAATGAGTACCAGTTGAGCCCCGGGGCCAGTGTAATCAATTTAACCCCTTCCCCAAAATTGTTGGCTTTGTGTCAAAATTTGAAACCAATATCGAGATGGTGAGCTGGCAGAATTCTTTGCACGCTGGACAGAATGCTCTGTGGCATTTCTTCTGGTTTGGCATTCTGAGTTCAAATGCCTCTTTTATTGACTTCACCGTTCACCTCTTTTTTGGGCGAGTGGTTGTTAGGAATAAAGTACCAGTCATATAATCAGCTTCTCCACTCTGCACCAAATTCCAGCCCTTCTGCTTATTAGTAGAAACATGTAGTTGTAGTACCTAGGGGTGGTGGATTGGCAGACCTGCTAAAGTGTCACAAAAAAAAATGCCTTGTGGTATTTATTCTGTCTCTTTGCATTCTGAGGTCAACTTTGCCTCTCTTCCTTTCAGGGTCAATAAAATACCATCCAAACATTGAAGCTGATGTAATTGACAAGAACTCCCTCCCCTCAAAAATATTAAAGAAATTTTTAAATGCTGGCCTTGTGCCTAAATTAGGAACAATTTTTTTTAATATTAGCTTTTCCTTCTTAGATTCATTATTCAAAATAATAATTAGTTTTTATTATTAATTTATTTATTTATTCAGAATTCTTTACTGGCTCAGTTTTACACTTTAATGTTTCACATATTGACAGAGAGAGTGGGTGGTGGGTGGGGAGAGAGGGACTTAGATTAAGAAATTTCATTCGATTTATCCATTGTTTGTTTGTTTGTTTGTTTGTTAGCTGCCTTTTATTTCTTTTCTTTCTTTCATTCGTCTGTTCATTCTTTCATTCTTTTTCTCTCTCTCTCTCTCTCACAGTAATTCTCTTGTCTTTGGTTTTTATGTATATCCAATCCAATATCGTCAGGTATTGATTTGTATATGCCTAAAATCTGGGTCACTTACTGAATAACTATGAAAATTTCTGTCCATGATCAAGGAGCATTCCTTTTGCTAAGAAATAGACAAATGTACTCACTCATTGTTGTAGTAGTAGTAGTAGTTGTTGTTGTTATATTCTATGCGCCCTCTCCGTCTCCCTTTCCTTCCCTGCCGCCCACCCCTCTCTTGTTTTATGCATCTCTTGTATTTTCCATTGACATAGTAGTTTTTCTTTTGTTTTCCTTTTGTGCTTTGTCACATTTTAGAATTGCAATGCTTTTCATTTCTGCAATGTATAAGTGATAGTATTATCAATGATTTTATATACTTCCCTCCACACAAATGTGTGTGTGTGTGGTGTGTGTGTGTGTGTATGTGTGCATAAATAAATGATATATTTATGTTTGCAGTACATACATCATTCATGTGTATGATATATGTATGTGCGTATATATATATGTATATATATACATACATACATACATACATATATATATATATATATATATATATATATATATATATATATATATATCTGTAGGCACAGCTTATATCTGATAGATTCCAAGTATCTAGTATATATGTACTTAAATAAAGTGTAGCATCTATATGTTCATCATAAAGGCTTATGCACACACAAACACACACACACACAAACACAAACACACACATGCATTTTATCATTTTGATAGTAAAGTTATAGAAGCTACTGATAATAAATATACTGACATTCTTTATATTACAAGACAGAATCTATAAAATGTTTACTTTATTTATTTATTTATTTTTCACTAATATATACCATACTGGTCTTGGAGATTTATGTTGCAGCTTCGCCTGTTATTCCTGTTTCTATATATAATATACTGACAGACCTAAACTTAATGTTGGCAATGCCATGAGGTTAAAAAGTTTGCTTTCACAAGCGCATAATTCTAGGTTTTGATCCCACCAAACAACATCCTGGATGTTTTCTGCCATATGTTTGAATTAATCCCGGGGTTTTGTTAGTGAAGTAGGTAGATGGGGTTGTTCAGTGGGTTTGACCCCTCCCCTGCCCCCACTGCACAGCACCTTGAGATGTCTTCTAGCAAAGTATGTGAAATCAAATTTATGTATTTCCACTTTGGTCCCACTGCGTGGCACTTTAGGCTAGTGTCTCATTCTAGATTTGCTCACTCTGTACAGCATCCCAGGAAAGTTACTGATTCCAGGTTCAGTCCCACTTCATGGCATCTTAAGCAAGAGTGGAATTGGGTATAAACACAAATTTCTTTTACCATAACCCAAGACTTGTGAGGTGGATCCAGACTTTAATCTCATAAAATTTCTCATACCATAATTTTGGCATTTTAAGTGAAATTGAGTTAACAGATTCTGTGGAAAACCTTGAGATCATTGGTTCTCAGCTGGGGTCTACATGATCCTTGAGGGTCCATATAAGATTTTGTTGTTAAAATTTAACTGCAGTGGTAAGTAACTTGCTCATCAACCACATGGTTTTGGGTTCAGTCCCACTTTTGGCACCTTGGGCAAGTGTCTTCTGCTATAGCTTCAGGCTGACCAAATTCTTGTGAGTGGATTTGATAGATGGAAACTGAAAGAAGCCTATTGTGTGTATATATATATATATATATATGTGTGTGTGTGTGGTGTGTGTATGTATATATATGCATGTATATGTATGTACCTTTTGGTCCATGGCTCCTTCCCTGACCCTACCTCCCAACCCGGCTCGTTCCCCTGCTCCGCCCACGTTGCCGCACTTGCCCTTACCTCTCCAACACCACCCGCCTCACTAGCACCCACCATCGACCCTATCCCATCATCCACTCCTTCACCTGCACCTCCAGCAATATTATCTATTGCATCTCTTGCTCTCTCTGCAATTCTTTGTACATCGGACAAACGGGACGCCGCTTGGCTGACCGGTTCGCGGAACACCTTCGTGACATCCACCTTGCGAACGACACACCGGTCTCACGCCATTTCCGCTCCACCGGTCACTCCTTGCAACACCTATCTGTGTTCGGTTTGTCCTTACACAGAGGCCATCCGGATTCCCGTTTGCGCCGTGAACAGGAATTAATCTTCTCTCTTCGCTCTTATACGCCATTTGGTCTCAACTCTCCCCCCTCCTCATCTAACCCCCCTCTCCCCCTCCTCACCTATCCTTTCTCCCCCCGACCCCTACTTCTTCAGTCCTTCATCCTTTCACCCCTACTCCCCTTCCCTTCTTCCCTCTTTCTCCCTCCCTCTGCTCCCTCACTCCCTCTCTCCCCCTCTCCCTCTTTCCTCCTTCATCCCCCCTCATCCCCTTCCTTCTCCCCCATCCTCTCCTCTTCCCCCTTCTCCTCCCCCTCTTCTTCCCCCTTCCCCTCCCCTTCTCCCCCTCTTCTCTCCCCCTCCCCCCTTCTCACTACACCACATGACTTTACACATCACATCACATATGATGTGCCATACTAATACACACACCAACTAATACATACTAATACGTACTAATACATACTAGTACATACTAATACTTACACCAACCCTATACATACACACGTCCAGACCCCGCATACGCACTTATACTCTCTCACACACCCACACACACACCTATACATACCAATACGTACTAATACATACTAATACATACTAATACATACACCAACCCCATACATACGCACGTCCAGACCAATCCTACGCACTAATACTCTCTCATACACACACACACACACACACCCTTATACATACTAATACATACACCAACCCTATACATACACACATCCAGACCCCTCCCACGCACTTTTAGCTGGTCCCTCAACCCTATTATCTCCCCTTATTTCGCTCTCGCGTCTCATGTTTGATCTTTGACCTCTGGCCGAAATCAGATCGCCATGTTGATTCGTTAGCTACTGCACGCATTTTTTTTCTCTCCTTCTTTCTGTGTTTTTCTCTCTCTGTGTATCTTTCTGTTGAAGAGCGTAGGCTCGAAACGTTAAAGACTTGTTTTATTTATATTTCCTGAGCGCCATACTAATACAATTGTTCGTTTGTTTTCCACCTGCCTTCGTCTTTTGTTTATTTTCATAAAGCTTCCCGTTATGTATATATATATATATATATGTATGTATGTATATGTATATGTGTGTATGTATCATCATCATCATCATCATCGTTTAACGTCCGCTTTCCATGCTAGCATGGGTTGGACGGTTCAACTGGGGTCTGGCAAGCCCGAAGGCTGGACCAGGCCAGTCAGATCTGGCAGTGTTTCTACAGCTGGATGCCCTTCCTAACGCCAACAATATATATGTATATGCACACACATGTATGTTTGTGTCTGTGTTTAAGTCCCCATAACTTAGCAATTCGGCAGAAGCGACCAATAGAATAAGTTCTGGGGTCGATTTGTTCGACTAAAGGTGGTGTTCCAGCATGGCCACAGTCAAATGACTGAAACAAGTAAATGAGTAAATTGGTTATATTTCTACAATACAGGAAATACTTGAGCAATGTTTTTAAATGCGACTCTTAATAATGTTCAATTATAAAAATATAGAATTTTTAAAAATTGAATGGCTACGAGGATCCACCTGAGTCAGTAAATGGTCGAGAGCCTTTTCTGCCAGTCATGTCTCCAGCCATGGATTGTTTGTCGTACTTCTCTTCTTACCTAGTTGTAAATCATTTAATAACAGACTAAATGGAACAAGAGACACATAGGATGGAGAGTCATTGAAGAGGTCACAGCATGTGTGACAAATGATTTCTTAGACAAAGGAGAGTAATCATCATCATCATTTAGCGTCCGCCTTCCATGCTAGCATGGGTTGGACGGTTCAACTGGGGTCTGTGAAGCTGGAAGGCTTCGTCAGGCCCAGTCAGATCTGGCAGTGTTTCTACGGCTGGATGCCCTTCCTAATGCCAACCACTCCGTGAGTGTAGTGGGTGCTTTTTACGTGCCACCTGCACAGTAATATAATAATAATAATAATAATAATAATGGTTTCAAATTTTGCCACAAAGGTAGCAATTTTGGGGGAGGAGATGAGTCGATTAGCTGACCCCAGTGTTCAACTGGTACTTATTTTATCAACCCCAAAAAGATGAAAGGTGAAGTCAATCTCAGCAAAATTTGAACTCAGAACGTAGAGATGGTTGAAATAAGGAATAATAATAATAATAATAATAATGATAGAGCTAAAGTGAAGACCAGGTATATAGTGCATGTGGTTAAATGGCTATAATATGACCATCCCTAAATATACCAATAATTATAAGCAATTTTTTTTAATGTATTTTCTTTCCTTTTTATCTTTCTAGTTACCTGAGATGATTTGTAATTATTATAAAGCTGACATAAGCTTCTGCTTTGGTTATTACTGGTAAGTAGACCTTTCTTTGTCTCTTATAGGTAAAAAAAAAAAAGAAAATGGTGTTACCTATGACCTCTCAGGTCAGTAAAGTCAATCTGGGTTATGTTCAGTTTAAACATATGCAGCTTGAACTTGTTTTGGCTGTTCATGTCACATTGGGGATTGCAGTTCTGATATCAAAGAATTTCTGTGAAGTACTAACTTTGTGTGTGTGTGTGTGTGCGTGCACGAACATGTGTGCATGTATGTGGCACAAGAGAGGCATGGGGTGATGGAAAGAGTGGGATTGGTGAGTGTGGTTTACTGCTGTTGTTTATCAAACTTATGATGAAAAGCATTCCAGCTGTGACCATCCCATCATTTTAGCATTTTACCATTTTGGATTACATTACTTTAATTGTCCTTGGTCCAGTGGTTAGGGTGTTACACTCACAATCACAGGATCGTAGTTTCGATTCCCAGATCAATGGTGCATTGTGTTCTTGAGCAAAACACTTCATTTCATTTTGCTTCAGTCAACTCAGTTGTAAATAGGTCACCCTGTGACAAATTGGTGTTCCCTTCAAAGGGAATGTTGGTCTGTGTGGCTTAATGGTCAGGGTATTGGACTCATAATCGTAAGATTGTGGTTTCAGTTCCTGGATCGAGCGACATGCTGTGTTCTTGAGCAAAACACTTCATTTCACATTGCTCCAATTCCACTTCGCTGGCAAAAATGAGTAAACCTGTGAGGGACTGGTGTCCCATCCAGGTGGGGAATTTACTTGCCACGAAACCAGGAAACTGCCCCATAAATGTCAGTATGACTCGAGAAGGTGGCTTTACCGTTTTTTACTTTAATGTTGGTCTGCTCACCTAGCCAGCGGGATGGCATCATTCAAAAGCCAAAAGAACATGAGCAAGAACATTGTGACCAGTGATGTATAACAACATCCAATAGTCTGGTGAATACAGTAATATTAAAAAAAGACTCCGCCGGTTACGACGACGAGGGTCCCAGCTGATACGATCAACGGAACAGCTTGCTCGTGAAATTAACGTGCAAATGGCTGAGCATTCCACAGACACGTGTACCCTTAACGTAGTTCTCGGGGATAATCAGCGTGACACAGAGAGTGACAAGGCTGACCCTTTGAAATACAAGTACAACTCATTTTTGCCAGCTGAGTGGACTGGAGCAACGTGAAATAAAGTGTCTTGCTCAAGGACACAACGCGTCGCCGGGAATCGAACTCACAACCTTACGATCATGAGCCGAATGCCCTAACCACTAAGCCACGCGCCCTCACACAGTAATATTATATATAAAGCAAAGGCGGCAAGCTGGCAGAATCATTAGCATGCTGGACAAAATGCTTAGTGGCATTTCATTTGTCTTAGTGTTTTGAGTTCAAATCCTGCCAATGTCAACTTTTGAGGTCAATAAAACAAGTACCAATTGTGTACTAAGGGGTCAGTGTAATCAACTTGCCCCAACTTCTGAAATTGCTGGCCTTGTGCCAAAATTTGAAACCAATATTATAAAGCAACTACTGTGTTGTATTACCTTTTTCTTTTATTTTGTGTCTGTACTACACGCTTGTGAGTGAGTGTATATATGTAGCACTCCATTGGTTACGACGACGAGGGTTCCAGTTGATCTGATCAATGGAACAGCCTGCTCGTGAAATTAACATTCAAGTGGCTGAGCACTCGACAGACACATGTACTCTTAGCATAGTTCTCGGGGAGATTCAGCGTAACACAGTGTGATAAGGCTGGCCCTTTGAAATACAGGAAGAAAGAGTGAGAGAAAGTTGTGGTGAAAGAGTACAACAGGGTTTTCCACCGATCCCCTGCCGGAGTTTTGTGGAGCTTTGGGTGTTTTCACTCAATAAACACTCACAACACTCGTCTGGGAATCGAAACCACAATCCCACGACCGTGAGTCTACTGCCCTAACCACTGGGCCATTGCGCCTCCACATCTATATCTGTATACTGTTGGGGAACATGGATGAAGTAATGTAATTGTATAGTTCTGTTCTCATTCCTTTATATTCTGTTGCTCTTTGCTTGCTTACCTTTTTACAGAAGGTATTTTTCATTACAATATCAATATCACATCAATTTTTTTATTCTGCCATTGAGAGACAATCAAAGATGGTGGCAGTCACTGTGGATTATCTTTTATTTTAATCTTTTGTTTATGTTTTTTTTTACTTGTCTCATTCATTGGGCTGCGACCATGCTGGGGCACCATCTTGAAGTGTTTAGTCAAGCAAATCAACCTCCGTACTTAGTTTCTAAGTCTGGTACCCATTCTGTTGGTCTCTTTTGCCAAACCATTAAATTACGGGGATATGAACAATCCAATACCGGCTATCATGAAGGGGAGGTGTGGAGGACGGGGACACACACACACGCATACATACATACATACGCATTCACCCTCAAGGCATTCGTCAGCTTGGGGCTATAGTAGAAGACACTTGCTCAAGGTGTCACACAGTGGGACTGAACCTGAAACTATGTATTTGCAAAGCAAGTTCCTTAATCACACACCCTATGTTATCAAATGGGGCTTATCAAAATCAACAGGTCTCAAAATATAACTCAAGATATTGTCAAATTTTCTGCTTAATGTTATCAACTATTGTTATCTAAAAAGATGCATCTGAAAGCAATCAACAAGCAGCTTTCATTGTAATTAAAAAAATTATTCTTTTTGTTTTTGTTCTTTTTTTTTTGCTGTTATTGATCCTATTACTATACATACTACAAAAGTAACCCTGTAAAAGCTCTCTGCCGCCACCACTACCACCACCTCGCTATTCTTCCAATCACAGTCTAGAAGTACCTACCCTGTCCACATGTAAACAACACTGCTAAAAATTTATATGTATAAATCTTTTGCCTGCTTCGAGGTCATTAATTTAGTTTAGACCCGTTTAATGAATAAAAGAATTTAGTAGAGAAACATTTGCACAAAAATCTACTTGAAATGACTCAGCAAAGTTAATTTAAGGAAACTAATCGCAACTGCATGACTTATTTTCAGTGTTTATACATTTTTAAAATAATATGTAATTTTTAAATTACCTTATGGCTGTATTAATAAGAAGCTAAATTTCAAGATAAAAAAAAAAAAAAATCAGCTTCTTTTAATGATGATACATTTCTGCCTGAAGGAATCGGCATATTGATTATTAGACACAATAGTTTCCTTTGGTTATGTATTTACTACATCAGTGTGGTTGAGGCAGTACCTCAAGACTTCTATTCGCAGCCATGCCCCCTTTTTATTATTGTCACATGATTTTTGTATGTTTGTTTTTTTTTGTTTTTTTTTAATTTTTGTCTTTTTTACATTATTCTCGGGTTTTACTCACACAGTTTGTGGATTATTTCAATTTAGTAATGCCTCAGGATTATCTCAAAGGAGAAGTCCTCCTTCCTTGTCTTTTCCTTTTCTCTTTGTAATATATACACATACACCTCTCTCTCTATATATATACACACACACTCACATGTATACATACATACATACATATATTATATATATATATATATATATATATATATATATATATATACACACATACACACCTATATGTATGCATGTATATGGGAGGTAGTTTTCAGTGCTCAGTAATATGCAAACATTGGAATATGAGAACAGCAACAATGGCAATGAAAGATTAGAAAAACTGAAAAATTGCCACAGCACTAGATACATATACATATATGTGCACATAGATACATACACACATGCGCACATACATACACCTATGTGTATACAGATATTTGTTTCGTGATTGTGTGTGTATGAGAGATTGAGCAAATGGATGTTAGTGCATGCAAACATGTGTAGAGGCATGGAATATTCAATTCAAGCTGAAGTTCCATTATTACAACTCTGAATTTCTTCCTGGTGAATTGAAAAATGAAACTTGGTTACAACATTGAAATTACAACTTTGAATTATATACTTGCACACACACACACACACACACTCACACACATACACACTCATAAAGACTTATTATTTGAAAAGGATTTCTAGTCAGTCAGTAACTTCTCTACATTGAGAGGTCACAGCTCCAGTACTATGGACATGTGATTAGAATGTTGCAAGAAATAATCACAAGGTGTGTGTGTGTGTGTGTGTGTATATATAAAAAAAAAATCACATATATATATATAAAATATATATTAAAAAAATAATCATTGGGTGTGTGTATATAAAATATGTATATATTATGTTAGTTGCAAACAACTTGCAGATACAAGTGCTACTAGTTAAATGCTCTGCCTGTCAGACACTAGCAGACATGCGGGTAGGGTCATCTAGAGAGAATGTGTGCCATTTCAGGGCCTTCCTCTCAGTGGCATTATTGTGCACAGCCCCTCTCACAGTGATGAGGCCCCATTTGGGAGATCAACTCTGTGTTAGCTCGCATTGACTAGCCTCTCTTTTACTCTTTACTCTTTTACTTGTTTCAGTCATTTGACTGCGGCCATGCTGGAGCACCGCCTTTAGTCTAGCAAATCGACCCCAGGACTTATTCTTTATAAGCCCAGTACTTATTCTGTCGGTCTCTTTTGCTGAACTGCTAAGTGATGGGGATGTAAACACACCAGCATCAGTTGTCAAGCAATGCTAGAGGGACAAACATATATACACACACATATATATATACATATATACGACTGGCTTCTTTCAGTTTCCGTCTACCAAATCCACTCACAAGGTTTTGGTCAGCCCAAGGCTATAGCAGAAGACACTTGCCCAAGATGCCACTCAGTGGGACTGAACCCGGAACCATGTGGTTGGGAACCAAGCTACTTACCACACAGCCACTCCTGCGCCTATGGCATGTGTGATATATTATGTATAAGAGAGAACAACTGCATAGCTTCAGTTTGGTAATAAGATCTATTTATATTTAATGAAGAAATAATTATCAGGAGGAGTCCATATTTACTTAAATGGGTTGCTCAAAAGTTGTGGATAATTTCTGTTACCTCATTAACTGATACTGGTGTAAGATGCAGTAACAACATTGTCAGAAGAGGGGTGGATTAAGTGGAGGTATTAGTGATGTTTGTTGATGGCAAGAAGTTTCTTTATCCATGTGAAAGGCAGATTGCATGAAGTATGGCTTAGAGATGAAAGATGCTGCATAGTATTGCTATGTTGGTGTTGAATACAGATGATCTACAGAGGTTGGAAAGAGATGAGCTGAGTATGTTATGTTGATGATGTTGCATTAATCTGCATAAGAAGCAGATAAAAGATGAGCTGAGAGAACAAGTGTAGATTAAAGGCATCGTTTAATGTATGCCTGCAGGAGGGTTGTGAGGTGTGGTCATCTGATGTGAGTGGACGGTGATTGCATTGTCGAAAAGTGATCTTGTTCTGTTGTTGCAGATTGAAGATAAGGTCATGGGAAAAATTGGTGAGGTCAGATCTGAAGGTGCTGGACCTTAATGGGTTAGATGACAAAATGGCCTGTAACAAGTGTCAGTATTTTGTATTGTAGATTATGGTGGCCAGCTGACAGAATCATTATCACATCGAGAAAAAAGCTTAGCGACGTTTCTTGCAACTTCACTTCCTGAGTTCAAATGCCACCAGGGGCGACTTTGCCTTTCAACAATAAAATAAGTACCAGTCAAGCACTGGGGTCAATGTAATTGACTCCCCCCCCCCACGCCTGCTGGCCTTGTGCCAAAATTTTGAAGCCAATATTTTATGCTGTTGATATGTTTAAGCTATGTTAGCATGGAAAATGGATAATATTTAAAATGCATCATCATCATCATTGTTTAATGTCCACTTTCCGTGCTGGCATGGGTTGGATGTTTGACTGAGGACTGGTGAGCCAGAAGCTGCACCAGGTTCAATCTGGGCTGGCAAAGTTTCTACAGCTGGATGCCCTCCCTAACGCTAACCACTCCGCGAGTGTATTGGCTGCTTTTTACGTGCGAGTCAGCTGGTTCTGGCAATGACCATGCTCGCGCTGAAAAGGTGTTTTTACGTGCTACCTGCATGAAAGCCAGTCCGGTGGCACTGGCAACGACCACACTCAAATGTTGTTTACATGCCACCAACACATGTACCAGTAAGGCGACGCTGGCTAACACACACATAAATATTGTCATCATTTTTATGTCTAATTTCCATCCGAGCATGGGTTGGATGAGTTCTCCCTATCTGAGTCAGTTTTTCCTTCCCCTTCCCCAATAGTTACTATTCTTCTAGTCAGGCTGAAGGATTATGCCTCACTAAAAAACAAACATTCTGTTAAGTTGGCTTTATATATAGACTCTTGTCTAAATAACTTAATTACATCCAATGAAGGTTAACGAAGATCTGTTGAACACACCTTATTAGGCCCTTTATGCAACTGAAAATATTTTGACCCTTTTTGCTCCAACAAAGTGAATCTATTCTGTGTGTGTTCAGATGAATAAACAGGGTTTAAAAAAAGCACACAATACATGTATAATTTACTTAGGGTGGTGCTCCAGCATGACTGAAACAAATAAAAGAATTTGTTCCAGAATGGTAATTAACTTCATCATTACTCAGAGTTTTCTCATCACATGTCATCTCTCTTGACATGATTTGTGTTGATGTATCTTTTTGTCACCTGAAAGATTACTCTCAAGAAACTGAGATACAACAGACTGAACCATCAGTTTCAAACACACACACACACACACACACACACACACACACTGTTATCTTAATCCGTAGATTAAGAACTGTTAAGCAGTAAAGAACTCTTTTCATAGAATACTATTTTTATTTTCAATGAATGTCTTACATATGTTCTGATGTATTAAATCTAATAGATCCTCTTCGGGGAACTCTAAATATATTAAGTGTCCCCAAAGAGAATTAGATTCAAAAATTAGTACTTTTGATAGAAAACTCTTTGAAAATATCTTTCTACTTATCTATCTAATTTTCTATCTACCTACCTAAACTAATCTCTATCTATCTATCTATCTATCTATCTATTTGTCTGTCTCTCTACCAACCTAACAACCTATCTATCTATCTATCTATCTATCTATATATATATATATATATATATCTTTATTTATTTAACTATGACCTCTCTCTTTCTCTCTCTGCCTCACTATATTTTAACTAATATGTGTGAATGTGCTAGTGTATGTGTGTGTGTGATAAATAGAAGCTATGGAAAGATAAGAATTCAATAGATGGTTTTGCACAATGTTAGAGATTTCTTAGAGAACTGCAGCTTTATACTTATATAGTTGGGCATCCTCTGTCTTCCACCATTCCAATGTGGCTGAATAGACAGTGTAATATACTAAAGAATTATGATGGTTGTGTAGGGCCTGTGGACAGGTGAGTGTGTGTGTAGCTGTGTATGGTTTTATCTACTGGTCCTTAATAGCTTGCTGAGTGACCATCAGCACTTTTGTCCTCAAGTTGTGTGTCAAGGACGAGTTTGTTTGTGGTTGAGTCTATTCCTTGTTGGTCTGAAATCCCAAGTAAAAAGGGTCAGGCAAGATGGCTCATCCACACCTCAAACATGCATTCCCAACTTATCTTGGTAGAAGTGCTTGTCATCACTCCATAGCTCTTTCTCTTCATCCTTTTCATATACACATACACACACACACACTGTATTTTAACATGTATAAAGGAACCCTTTTTTTTGTCAAAAATTAGGTTAAAAAAATATGGGCGTTTCTTATACATGGATAGTATTATAATCTCTTACAAAAACTTTTTCCCAAATTTTAAGCCACAAAAATTAGAGGGTTACTTATGCACATTAAAATACGGTGTATATAATATATATATATATGAGTATACATCATCATCATAATTTAATGTCCATGTTCCATACTGGATTGGATGGAATGATATAATCCAGTGAACCTAAGGACTGCATTGTACTCAACTACCTACTTTGGCATGGGTCCTACAGCTTGATGCCCTTCTAAATGCCAACAACCTTACAGTGTGTACTTGATGTTTTTAGAAGAGAAACATGGGTGTGATTGAGTGGAACTGGAAAGCAATAAAAATAGTAATTATATATGAGTATGACAAGCCTCTTGGATATTATTAAATATCACTGGTCACAGTGCACTTCCAATTCTTTCTTGTACCATTCTGTTTCATCTTGGTTCAAATTTGGTAACTAAATCTTTCCATCATCTTGGTGGCCTTCTGAGTGGACTTTACAGATCTCATAAATACCATTTGGTAACTGCACCATTCTCAACATTTGCATCACTATAAGGTTCTGAGTCAGGTTTTGCAACAGATATATATATATATATATATACATTCAAAATGTGACCGCGTGTGTACCGTTGGTGATTTGTTTTCTTCCTCCGCCTTCCCTTCTTTGGATCTTTCCTTTTCCTATGTTTCTGATGAAGAGCTCCGCTCGAAACATTAAACCCTCCTTCTTTCCTGAGCGTCCAATAATACTATACTTGTTCCACGTTCTCGCGTAGTTGTGTTTTCATGTTTGGATTAACTTTATATATATATATATATATATATATATATATATATATATATATATAAACACACACATTAAATAAGGATAGAAATTGATATTAATCAATTAAAACCAGTGGCTTAGCATATTTAAAAAATCCAAAGATTAAAAATTGTGTTATATACAAATTTAAGAGGAATAACCACTAAAGTGGGCACCTAATATGCTAAACATAAATGTCAAATCGTCATTACCACAAAGAATGTGTTCTCAAGAAAAATCTCAGCAAAACGCCAAAATGTAGAAACGAGGAAGGCAAATGAGATTTTTCTTATCACACAGCCACTCATATATATGTGTATGTATAAATGTGTGTGTGTGTGTATGTATATATTTGTATATATATGTGTGTATATATGTATGTATATATATGTGTGTATCTATATGTATTTATGTTTATATGTTATATATTTGTGTATGTATGTGTGTGTGTGTGTGAAGGCCTGTGGCTTAGTGGATAGGGTATTCAGCTCACAATCATATGGTTGTGAGTTCAGTTCACAGTGGCACACTCATGTCCTTTTGCAAGATACTTTATTTCACGTTGCTCCTATCCATTCAGCTGGTAAAAATGTGTAGTGCCTGTATTTCAAAGGGCTAGCCATGTTGCATTCTGTGTCACGACGAGTCATCCTGAAAGCTACATTAAGGGTACATTGTCTGTGGTGTACTCAACCACTTGCACGTTAATTTCATAAACAGGCTGTTCCATTGATTGGATCAACTGCAAGACTCATTATCGTAACCAACAGAGTGCCAACCATATATATATATATATACACACCGACCCATGCTAGCATGGAAGGCGGACATTAAACGATGATGATTATATATATATATATATATATATATATATATATACACACATATATATTCTTATATGCATATTATAAAACGAAAGTGCTTTTATTCTTTACATTTCTTCTTTTAATTTCAAAATATAAAAAAAAAAAATTTTGTCCAAGCAGATATAAAAATCAGTTTTATTATTATTCAAATCAGCAAGTTAACAATGGTGTATGATTAATTATCTTGTAAAATTCTAATTATATTGCCAACAGGTTGAGAATATTAATGATGCTGTAGCTACATTTCTTGAGTGAAGCCTTTCTGAATCCGTTTCATGAACTCAGGTGCTTTTAAATCCCTCCTCACCCCCTCCATGCTTGTCTTCTACAATTTTTCCTTTAGTGTGAAATGGAAAAGGAAATAAAATTTTCTTTATGGATTCTAATCAAAATTAGTAAAATGAGACAGGGAAAAAACACAAGAGGAAACGAATTGCTCATGCTCGTTATTACATGAGGTTTTTGCATGTGTGCGTATGTGCATTTTCGTTTTTGCTTTTATTATTATTTTGTCAGTTTTGTTCTCCCATGACTCTAGTGCGAGCGGAATGGTTTTTGTTGGCGCTGTGGTTTCTTACAGACGGATGCCTTCTATTAGCGCTAACCATGCTTAACAAGTCGACTGTGAAGAAGAACTTTGGAAATTGTTATTTAGTCAAGCAGATGGAGACAAGTAGAGTTATGTGTTTTGCTCAGGGGTCACAAGAGAAAGGTTGTAATACATGTAGTGGTACCCTAAGTACTCCCTTAATCTTACAGCCAATGTACCTCTTGATTGTAATACATATAGTGGGAGGTTAATTACCTCGAACCTTACAGCCAATATATCTGCCTTGATTTGTGTTGTAATCGTTCTTTAGCAATAAGTCAGCCCTGACTGAACAGGCTGATGATGGTCAAAGACATTCCAGTCCTGACCATACCAACATTTCTATTCTAGGCATAGTGCATCCTAGACTATATTATTCAATGTAGTTGTTTTTTTTTTGTTGCCATTGTTTTTTCAAAGATTGCAGATTGTAAGCTGGAAGATCTTAGGCTACTATTTCAAGCTGGTTGTGTGACCATGTAGATGCTCTCTTGTTGGCTCAGCTTCGTTTGTGGTGAACTCTGTTCATCCAAGACTGCAGTCAATTGGGATTGAACTCATTGCTACTACTGCCACCTCCATCACCAAAGTCCTACTCTTTGCATTGATTATATATAAATCTGTATCAGTGGTTACCAAAGTAGGCAGTACTGCTCCCTTGGAGGAGGTAGGGAGATCAGGGGGGGAGGAGGGGCATTGGAGAAAAATGGGGTTATAATGGGGTGGCAAAAAGAGGGGTGATGGATGTTATTAAAAGAACCGCCAAAATGATGTGGTCATTAGGTTAAGTTTTATTTGTGAAATACGGTTGTTTTGAATTTACTGCAGAAAGTAGTCTATGTTTGTGGTGATGGGGGCGGGGTGCTAGGAATGTGGCCTGGGTGCCAAGCGAGTGGGCAACCCAGAAAAGTTTGGGAGGCACTGATCTAGATTATAAACAATGTGGAGTAAAGAAAAAGCTTCAGTTATAACTGAAGTTTCTGGTCTTCTGCTTGAAAACTTCTTCCATCTTCGTTGTTGAGAGACAACAGAGCCCGTTACAGCTCCTGACCTTGTCACCTCCTACCAAACCATCCAATTCATGGCGGGATGGAAAACAGGTGTTAAATGATGACGATGAGGAAACTAAAACTTGTTGTGTGTGTGTACCCTTGGCCAGACATCATTTGGTGCAAATAAACATCGCCATCATACAAATGATGCTGCTCAGTTCCTTTCGTCTATGCAAAGCATATCTGGCCATGGGGACATATTACCTTGCTTGGAAACAGGTGAGAATTTGCAATGGCAGGGACATCCAACCATAGAGAAGTCTGTCGCAACAAATTCTGTCTCACCCATGCAAGCATGGAAGAGTGGACAGTAACTGATGATGAGGATGATGATGATTTAAAACCCTACTGAGGTTGACTTTGCCTTTCACCTACCTCTGGTAAAATATAAGTACCATTCAAGTGTGACAGGAGGAGGTTGATTAATTCTGACGCCCCCTCCCTTCGAATAAAAATTGTTAATTAGTTCACTTCCCTCTCAAATGTATCTGTATTTGTGTGTGCGCATTCGTGTATGTTTATTTGTGCGTGTGTCTTAGTATGTGTGAAACACTGAAAATCTGCACTCTCAAAAGAAATTTTAGATTGGCAAATCCTTTTAATCTTAAAATACATGCTTTATTTTTACTTGTTTCTCATTAGAAAATTTTTTGTCTTTTTATTGTTCCAGAATGATCATTTTTAGATCATTATGGACTGCAACAAATTTGAACTAATTAAACTGGATTTTCTTTCTTTTTTGGTCTTATATTTTTTTATTTTGTATTTTCCTCTTTTCTGAAAATAAAAACAAAACAAAACAAACCAATCAATCATTTCTCATTTAGAATACTTTTACAGCTTTATTTTCTCAATGTTGCTCTGGACTTAAGAGCTCCTAAATTCTTTGTGATATTGAATTTATGATTTGAGTTCAAACCCCAGACAGGTCAACTTCATTTTTCATTTTGTTTTCGGAGTTAATAGCATAACTCTATCAGTGGTTTTCGCAGAGTTAATTCACACCACTACATGGCTTTGCAAATATATATATATATGTGTGTGTGTGTGTGGCCTTGTGCCAAATTTAGAAATCCAAATTGTAATTATCATAATTTATCTATGTGTTTGTTTATTTATTTATTACAAAATACAGGAAGTTATTGTAAAGAAATTACATTAACAATATAAGGCATAAGGCAAGAGTTTGTAATCTTCGTTAACAGATACCAATATGGTGGCTTATACTTAGTATCCAGTGGATATGATGTTCATCACATGTTGCTTTATATATATATATATACACACACACACACACATACAAGCATACATATAAATATACATGTGTATATGTGTGTGTGTGTATGTGTATATATATATATATATATATCAGCCGAAATTGCTACGATGATCCGGTTCTTGACTGAAGATTGAGGGCTTCGAATGTCCCATCCGTGTTTTTTGTATCGTCTTCTAAGTGTTTTGCGTTCTTGTCCCAGTTTGTATTTTTCTACATATAATAATAATAATAATATATATATATATATATATATATATATTATATATATATATACACATACTCATCTGCACTGGATACTCATGGGATAGTTGTACTCTTCTATACTAGAGTTTCAATGGTGAATCTCTGATAGAAAGAGAGAAAAGAAAAATGAAAAAGAAGGCATGAAGTTAACATCATTTTATTTTTGTAAGAGAAACTTTACCTTCACCATGAATCAGCATTTCAGCAAGTAGACCATATCACTGCCACCCTACCCTGCCATAATGGTAATTGGTGCAAGCTGATAGTCTGAAGCGGAAGTGTATTTTACCATTTACTTTCCCTTCAGCTTGTAATGTTGATTTTATTTTTATTATATATATATTATATATATATATATATATATATATATATATATATATATATATATATATTATATATATATTTATATATTTATATATATATATATATTTATATATTATATATTTATTTATAGGCGCAGGCATGGCTGTGTGATAAGAAGTTTGCTTCCCAACCACATGGTTCTGGGTTCAGTCCTACTGTGTGGTACCTTGGGCAAGTGTCTTCTACAGTAGCCTCAGGCTGACCAAAACTAAAAGAAGCCCACTATATATGTGTTTCTGTGTGTGTGTGTGTGTGTACTTGCTTGACAACCAGTGTTGGTGTGTTTACATCCCCGTAACTTAGTTCTGTAAAAGTGACTGATAGAATAAGTAAGTACCAAGCTTTAAAACAAAAGTACTGGGGCCGATGTGTTTGACTAAAAATTCTTCAAGGCGTTGCCCCCAGCATGGCCATAGTCTAATAACTGAAACAAGTAAGAATAAAAGAAAAGCAAATATTTAAAAGGGTTGCCTGTGGGTGAATCCCCCTAAAGTTCTTGGCCCACTCAAAACTTTTATTACCAATGTTATTCCATCTCTAGTGTTGCTAGCAGGACTGTGGAGTTGGAAACAATTAAGGGGTGGCTGGAGTCGGAGTCGGTAAAACTATACTGACTCCCTCTCCGACTCACAATATCTTTATTCTTTAATATAAACCAGTTATAACATATAGGCCTACTCAAAGTACAACCATATGCATATGCTTTACGAGATGTGTAGACTACCAGTGGTAAAGTGGCTGGGTTGCCAGCTTGCCTGACGGCAAGTGGGCCCATGTTAGTATCTAAGGGGCCCATCCCCTCAAGTTTGAGAATTTTTTATTCACTCCTGGAAGAATGCATTAATCATTTCATGGCTGTGTTTGTAGACAGTTGAAATGAATACTTTTAACAAAAAAAAAATTAAATGATAGCATTGTAGTTGTGGGTGGGCCCCCTTGGTCTCCTAGCAACCAATATTTTTAGACCCAGTCTGCCACTGTAGACCACAATTACTTGATTACATAAAGAGGTATCAGTGAAGTTTTTTGTTTTGACTCTCTAACCCTGGTTGCTAGTCATTGAAATTGAACAAAATATGGTTTTATAGAACTCACAATATACAAATGGTCATTCAATCATCTGGGTTCTTGATCAATGTTGTTCATGAATAAGTTCTTTAATATTTTGATTCAGTCATAAGTGCAGGAATAGCTGGTTGTTTTCCAACTGTGTAGTTTCAGGTTCCATCCTATTGTGTGACACCTCAGCCAAGTGTCTTCTACTATAGCTCCAGGCTGACCAAGGCATTGTGGTGGAAACTGTAAGAAGCCCATCATGTGAGTGTGTGTATAAGTGTATGTAGGTGTGTGTGCTTTAGTATGTATTTGTGTCTTCTTGCCTTGACATCATATGCGATAGCTGTAAACAAGCATCCCCATCATACAAGTATTGTTCTTTGTTTCCAATCTTCCATGAAAACATGTTTGGTCATAGGAAGGACAACAGGAAGGGCATCCAACTGTAAAAAAGTCTGCCTCAATAAATTTCGTCTGAGCCATGGGGCTAATATTTTTATGATGAATCATCTGTTGTTTTAAATACCACAAAGTATTTGATGTGGAGGCACATGGCCTAGTGGTTAGAGCAGCAGACTTACAGTCGAGGGATTGTAGGTTTGAATCTCAGACCAGGCAATGTGTGTGTTTATGAAAGAAAAACCTAAGCTCCATGTGGCTCCAGCAGAAGGTAATGGCGAACTTCTGCTGACTCTTTCGCTACAACTTTCTCTCACTCTTTCCTCTTGCATCTAGCAGCTCACCTGTGACAGACTGGTGCCCTGTCTAGTTGAGAAACCTATACACCAATGAAACCGAGAAACTGGCTCATAAGAGCCAGTTCTGGCTCCAGAAGGAACCACCAACAACAACATTTACTTTGCTATCTTAGTGTCCCTGCAGCAGTAGATAACCAATTGATGAGATAATAGAATCACTTCCTTTTCACAAGTCAGAAAGTTAGTGCTTGTCAATAAGTGGGGTTGGGTGGGCATAAAATGACGAAGATGATTGAACAGATATTGGGATTTTATGAGTTGATCAACAAAACTTGAACACCAAATGTCTCATTGTAATCGCCATCATCATTGTGAAGTCCAGTTTTTCCATCCTTGCATTGGTGAGATGGAAATCACTGAGGCGAATTTTCTACAGCTGGATACCTTTCCTGTCACCAACCCTCACCTGTTTCCAAGCAAAGTAATATCTCCCTATGGCCAGACATGTTTCCAAGGAAGATTGGAAATGAATGATACTTGTTCATAATTAACACCGAAAAAGAGACCCAAACACCTCCCCCCAATCATCACCACCTGGTAAGCCAGAGAGCTGTATCAGGTGCCGGCCTGATTTTTGCCGTGGTTTCTATGGCTGGACGCCAACCACTCCAAGAGTGTAGTGCCTTTTACCTGTCACTGGCACAGGTGCTTTTATGTGTCAGTGGCACTAGCCATAAACTATGATTTCACTTGTCATTACCTCCATGAGAACCAACTTTTGAAGATCATTCATCACCACCTCGTCCTATGTCCTCTTGGGACAATCCTTCCTCAAGTTTCCTCCGTAACTAAAGATCACTTTTTTTTTTTTACACAGCTGTCCTCATCCATAGATACGCATCATATGACCATACCACCACAGTCATCTCTCACCACCACCACCACCACACACACACACACACACACACAAACATACATGACAAGCTTTTTCCAATTTCTGTTTAACAAATCCACTCACAAGAGTTTGTTTAACCCTGAACTATAGAAGAAGACACTTGACCATGGTTCCATGCATTGGGATTGAACACAAAGCTGTATAGTTGGAAAGCAAACTTCTTAACCACACAGCCATATTTGGCGCCTACTGCAACACTATATTTTTAGGAAAATAAATACAAATTCAATTAATCCCTATTAGTTTTATATAAAACATACACAAAAGTATATTTTGATAATTAAGTCAAGACGAAGTATAGAAAATTATTTATTCTAAATATATCGCATTCTAACACACCTCAAATTTTGAATGCTACTAACCATTAGGACCATGTCAAACTGGTAAAGTTGGTATAGGAATTCTATGTAACTATTTTGGCCCATTTTCTTTTCTCTGTGAATTTTTTTTTCTTTTCTTTCTATATTTTCTTAAAAATATTTTGTCATTTTGTCAAAGTTGTACTTGACTGATAAGAGGAAAGATTTGAGAAAATTCTGTAATTAATAAGCTGGATAAGGTCACACAATAAAATTTGTTTAACCTGAGTATTTCTTCAGGTATTTTGTGTGTATGTATATCTATTTATCTGTTAATGTGTGTGTGTGTGTGTGTGTATGCACAGGAGTGGGTGTGTGATAAGAAGCTTGCTTCCCAACCACTTGGTTCTGGGTTCAGTCCCACTGCATGGCACCTTGGGCAAGTGTCTTCTACTATATCCTCTGACTGACCAAAGCCTTGTGAGTGGATTTGGTAGATGACAACTGAAAGAAGCTCATTGTATATATATATATATATATATATGTTTGTGTGTCTGTTTGTCCCCCACCATTGCTTGACAACCGATGTTGTGTTTACGTCCCCGTAACTTAGCAGTTCAACAGAAGACACTGATAGAATAAGTACTAGGCTTACAAAGAATAAGTCCTGAGGGGGGCAATCTTTTTGACTAAATGCGATGCTCCAGCATGGCCGCAGTGAAATGACTGAAACAAGTAAAAACACTATAAATACACGCACACATACACCCAAACATACATAGACATACACACACAATGAGTTCTTGCACAGTTTCTGTTTATCATTTCTACCGACAGAGTATTGGTCATCCTGAGGGCCTGACAGAGAGTCCTTACTTTAGGTGCCATGCTTTGGGGCTAAGCCTAAAACAAGGTTGGGTAGCAAACCTGTTAACCACAAAGCCATGTAAATAAAACAAAAAAAACAATCAGTTTATTATAAAATTAATAATAAAATATTTTTAACTTGAGAACTAAAAGAATTTATTAATTCACTTCTTTATTATAGCTATACTCTGGTGGAAGCACTCTCGTGTTTATTACTAACCATTTGTTTCTTTGCTTGTATGTATGTTTGATTGTAACTGTTTGAATATAGGTATGTTTTTGTTTGTTTCTTACTTAATATAAGCACGAGATTAAATAAATGCGGAGCAACAAGAACACTCTAACCTTATTGGAAAAAGTATTTTTATGTAAGTGTTAGCATCTTTATTAGTCTGTCGTTATACAAGATACATAACAATTTATTACACCTGGCACACATGGTTATAAACGAAGTAGCCAATGAAAGAGCTTCTATGAGAGGCAACGGCAGCCTTTTACAAGTAGTGGGCTGCATGAGACGTGCCTCATCAAATGGGCTGCACTGTTTTGAAGGCAATTTCATATTTTGCATACCATTCTGAAACTCCTGTGGGCTGCAGGTTACCCATGACTGCACTATGGGGTTACTCAACTTGCTAGAAATAGTTACCAAACTATTGCCTCCAAATCACATCCTTCCATGTTATCTGTTAGTCTGCAGAAGAGCAATACCTATTACTTTTTAAACCTTCTTAGGCTTAAACAAGGGACGAAGCTGCAGATTAGGATGTGGGAAGGGTTTCAGTGAGAGTAACTTTTTTTTCTTTTCGAGTCGGGTGGGGGGTGGGTGGAAATTTGCTAGAGTGTTTTATTCCATTATAGGGATTGTAGTGAATGATGAGTATCAGGCTAGCTATGACTGAGCAGATAAGTGGTCAGAGATTCCTGCTGTGACCATAGCACTTTTCATACATCCAAGACTACAGTGTCTAATGTGTAAACTTTTTTTATAGACATGAGGGTATAATATGGAGATTTAGTTGCTATTTCTAGTAAAGCCATCAACCGCATAGAGATTTTATACCAAAACAGACAGTAGAGCTTGGTGTAGTCTTCTGACTTGCCAGCTCTTGTCAAATCATCCAACCCATGCCAGCATGGAAAACAGGCATTAAATGATTTTGATGATGCTGACTGCACTACACAAGTCTGTTTAGTGGTAGGCTTTGTCCATCACCTTGTTTCACACCATCACATAACCAGACACTTGGGTGTCTTTAGCAGAAATCATTTTATTGCATGCGTTCAGAACATGTTTCTTGTTTGATAATTGATAACTTAATATCTGGATGCACTGATGCACTCTTTCCTAATGCAGCAACTTGTATGTTAAAGTTTCTTCCTCTCACCACCACCACCACCACCACCAACCAAACTTAGATGCCCTATAAAAGGTCACAAGTGCTCTCTCTCTCTCTCTCTCTCTCTCTCTCTTGTTCTTCTTACTAAGCTAAATATAAATATAAAAACTTTTTATAAAGAGTTACTAAAAAAATAGACTTCGAAACCTAATGAATACAGTCACACCTCAAGATATTCCAACTAATCTTTATTCTGTAAATCTTTCACAATACAACCAATTGAAACAACAAGAATCAGAACAACAATAACAAAGACCACCACCACCACCACTTCCACTCCAGCTGTAATTAGTATGCATCACTTGATCATTAACTTTCAATCTTGGTAATATTGTATTTCATTTTCGATATAAGTTCTTCACACAAAAGTACTATGCCATGCTATGTAGATAACGATGCTTTTAATTACGCTTCCTTTCTCGTATAATCTTCTCATACTTATTTGTTTCATTTTAATTATATTTTAATTTAACTTCGAATTGATTACACACAAGGGTTTCTGAAGAATGTTTATTTTATAAATTGATTTCTTACTGAGGCAAAAAGCTTATAAATTTATCACTGAAGTGAAATGAGTATATGTGGCATTGATGCCTTTCCCAAGAGCATTGTCACTTTGCTTAACTCTTGGTCATTTCAACTCTGATTGAATCAGGAAAGGCATTCTAGCCATTACTATTCTATCTTGGGGGTGTGGGAGTATGTATCTTGACCCTTTAGCATTTAAACTAGCCCTATCAGGCCCCTCATACCTATCTTACATTGTCATTCTAAAATTAAACAATCACATCTTTGAAATCTCAAAGCACGATTAATTCAAAACAATGTGGATGACTAAGCTTTACATTTCACAGTGTAATCTGAATGGTAAAAGGTTACACTGCTGCATTGTTTAATAGATATCCTTCCCTTTCTTAAGATAGCAGAGTGTAATTTGAAGGAGATTTGACTGTTATTTTTCACAGTTAACCAGATGTGCCTCATCACCTACTCTGTTGTGTATCTATGAATAAAACACCAAACTCATTCTCATATACTACAAATTCAATCGGTAAGATACAAAGAGGTGCTGAAAAGTTCCTGGCTTTGGGTAAATGAAAATACAGGAGGATCAATTAATAATGATTTTATTCAACATATTCCCCTCTCAGATTTACATATTGCAATGGTCCTTCAGTTTTCCTAAACCGTGTAAAAGAACTCGGAATTTTGGTCCTCCAACTAAGCCTTTCATGATACCGTTGAAACCAGGAACTTTTCAGCACCTCCACGTAGGTAAGTACAGTACTTTGCTGCAAGAGGCGGAAACACTCCATCAGAAGAGAGTTCCGTCAATGGGTGAACAACCCAATAAAGATCTAAAAGAAACTGATGGAGCCAAAGCATCTCCCACCACACGACACGAATTAAAGCAAATGCCAAAAGCTAACAAACAGCCTGGTACTTCTACAATGTTGTCACCTATTTGCAGCTAGGTAAATCGAGCATTTGAGGGTTTAACTATATCGGAGACAGATATAATGCAAAAAAAAAAAATATATATATATATATATATATATATTGAGTGGCTGTGTGATAAGTAGCTTGTTTACCAACCACATAGTGGTTGGCGTTAGGAAGGGCATCCAGCCGTAGAAACACTGCCAGATCTGACTGGGCCTGACGAAGCCTTCCAGCTTCACAGACCCCAGTTGAACCGTCCAACCCATGCTAGCATGGAAAGCGGACGCTAAATGATGATGATGATGATGATGGTGGTTCCAGGTTCAGTCCCACTGCGTGGCACCTTGGGCAACTGTCTTCTACTATAGCCTCGGGCCGACCAAAGCCTTGTGAGTGGATTTGGTAGATGGAAACTAAAAAGAAGCCCGTCATATATATATATATATATATATACATATATATATATATATATGTGTGTGTGTGTGATTGTGTGTCTGTCTTTGTCCCCCTAGCATAGCGTGACAACCGATGCTGGTGTGTTTATGTCCCCGTTACTTAGCGGTTCGGCCAAAGAGATCGATAGAATAAGCACTGGGCTTACAAAAGAATAAGTCCCGGGGTCAAGTTGCTCGATTAAAGGCGGTGCTCCAGCATGGCCGCAGTCAAATGACTGAAACAAGTAAAAGAGAGTAACACTTAAACTGAGTGTCCACTGCTCTTAATGAATTGGCCATCTGTAAATGCCCTCACTTAATCCTCCAGCATTTGATCCTCCAGCATCAAATGTCATGCATATTTACTCTTTTACTCTTTTACTTGTTTCAGTCATTTGACTGCGGCCATGCTGGAGCACCACCTTTTAGTACTTATTCTATCGGTCTCTTTTTGCCGAACCGCTAAGTGACGGGGACCTAAACACACCAGCATCGGTTGTCAAGCAATGCTAGAGGGACAAACACAGACACACAAACACACGCATACATATATATATACATATATACGACAGGCTTCTTTCAGTTTCCGTCTACCAAATCCACTCACAAGGCATTGGTCGGCCCGGGGCTATAGCAGAAGACACTTGCCCAAGATGCCACGCAGTGGGACTGAACCCGCAACCGTGTGGTTGGTTAGCAAGCTACTTACCACACAGCCACTCACATTATTTTAAATTAATCAAGCATTCTGTTGTAGCTTCAAGACTTTGAAGACATGATTGTTTATTTTTAGAATGACATTGCAGGGTAAGGTATGAAAGGCCAGATCAGGCTGGTTTAAGCATAAAACAGGTATTTGGGCCAGATATTGCCATTTCAAATGTTTATTAAATTAAATAAGTTAACCCTTTGGAATTCAGATTATTTTGTCAAATGTAATGCTTATTTAGTCACAATTTTTAAAGTTAATTCTGTATTGTCTTGTTGCTTTGAGATTTCAAGGATGTGATTATATATTTTTAGAATGACATTGTAGGGTAGGTGTGAGAGGTTGGATATGGCCAGTTTGAACATACAACAGGTAGAATATTTGGGCTGGATACATACAGCCAGTTTAAATGCTAAAAGGTTAAGTAAAATTCTGTGGTCTGTTGGCAGACCCTATGTTGGAAGTCATCATTATTGTCAACATTGTTTAACTGGCCAGGCAGGAGCCTGTGCTATGCTTCTGTGTCTGTTTTGGCATGGTTTTTATAGCTGGATGCCTTTCCAAATGCCAACTGTAAAAGTCATTAAAAAAAAATGAGTCACTGAAACTGAAGGATTTGTAGAGAATTTTCTCTAAATTTGTAAAGAACCTATTGTTTATGTGTGTGTATATCTGTGTGTCTTTTTTAAAGTATTGCAATGATCCAAACCTAAATTTTCAAACTTTACATCATCTGTCAAAAATCTTTACATCATACTTAAGGATAAAACTATATTCTAAAAATGTTAGCTACATCTTGTAGCTTACTGTTTTACAAAACACTCAAAGATAGTCTTAATAGTGTTGGTGAAGAATACTTGAGAAATTTTGAAGCCTAAAATATTATTTTAAGTAGATCTGGGAAAAATTCTTTCTTTTTTTCTTATTTCTTATATTTGTTGTTTTATTTCTGAAGCAAAAATAAATAAATAAATGACTGCTTTTGATGTTTTGTAAAGATACTTGTATTATGTCCCAAAAGAACATTAAATATGGTAGTTTAAGGGGGAGAAAATGTATAATTTATTTGCTGATTTTTTCCCCCCACCACATGTAATTATCTGTCGAATAAATTACAGGAGACTTCATATCAATGAGTTTGATGATAGCTTGTGACTGTGGACATTTCTCTACTCCCACTTCATCTCCTGATTTCATAAGGCATTATCATTATTAATTTATACATTTTAACATGACATAGTTAGAAAGCTCAAATTCAAAAACTTACACTGCTATACTTAAACATGTTTGTACTGAAATCCTTTTGTCTGTTTATTATAATAGGTTGTGGTGGTGGTGTGTGTGTGGAGGGGGGTGGGGTGAGAGTGGAGAGAAGAATACTACTTAAGAGACATTAATTCAGTTCAGTGTTGAATAGGAAAGATGGATGGATGATGTAGAAATGTAAGCAAACTTGAATGTTACCATGGAATCATAATTTACATTGTTTTCTACATACATAGAAACAATTGCACACACACACACACACAAATGTATATTTGTGTGTATGTATGTATGTATATATATATATATATTTATCTAAATATATATTTATCTAAATATTAGCAAGTATTTGTATATATTTAATATCATATATTAATACAATGTCTTAGAGCCTATTTCCATTTAGCACCAATGATTTAATGGTTAGATTTCTTATTAGTTCTGCTGCAATTGTCCATTATTTATTTTTTTTTTTTTTAATTTAATTTTCTTTTTAGATTGTTTGTGTGAATTTTTCTTCCCTATTTCTGTATTTTAAATGTTTGATATAATTTTCACAAAATTGTTCATATATTTCATTATCTTACATTCTAATTATCTTTTTTTTTTTACTTCCTATCATATTCTAAGCTTGACTTTAATTATTGTGATATTTGAAAAAAATAAATTTTTTTTCAAAAATAGAAGAAAAAATTTTCAAAAGTATCTTTTATGTAATTTTTAGTTATTTTCTATTTTTTTTTAAAATCATTTTTGTAAATAACAAGGATTCTTCAAGCCTTTTTGTTTTATACATTTGCAACTTTAAATTTTTGGCCAAGAGATGAAGAAAAATAAAAGAAAAAAAATTACAAACTATCTTTTATTTTAGTTTATTTTATAGGCACTTGTGTGGTAAGGAGTTTTCATCCTAAGCACATGGTTCTGGGTTCAATCCCACTGTGTAGCATCTTGGGCAAGTGTCTTCTGTTATAGCCTTGAGCCAACAAAAGCCTTGTGAGTGGATTTGGTAAATGGAAACTGAAAGAAGCCCATCACGTGTGTCTGGATTTGTCCTCCACCATCATTTGACAACTGGTGTTGGTGTGTTTGCATCCCAGTAACTTGGTGGTTTGAGAAAAGTGACCAATAGAATAAGTACCAGGCTTAAAAAAAACAAGTACCAGGACCAGGTTGTTCAAGGCAGTGCTCCTGCATGGCTGCAGTCTAAACACTGACACAAGCAAAAGATAAAAGACAGCTAGTATTGTTGTTAATAAACTTGTGTTTGTAACATAACAACAGGTTCTTCCATAGAATTAAGACAGAAAGTTTTAATTTAAAATGAGAGGTTTTGTAGTTTGGAATCTTGGCTGATCTGAGAGCTTAAGTTCTTTGTTAGCATATTTAAAGGTACTGTTGAAATACTCCACCGTTATTTGAATTCATTTTGAAAATTATGAAGAATTTAATAATATATCATTATCAAACTGGTGTTTGAAACAAATTAACAAGAAGGTTTATTTTAAATCACTCTAAAATAGGAAGTTTGCATCTTAGAACACCAAGGTCAGTTTCAAGTGGATTGGTGTCAAAAGGGTTAAGTGGAAAGCAGTTACGTTTGTACATATGTATGCACACCTCACAGATACATAGGCATAGTAGAGAGTACTTTTAAAGAAGTAGCTGACATGCAGGTAGCTGTTCTGTCAGGAGGAAAGACTAAGTCTTTGACTTCCAGTATCTTAATTGGCATTTAGATTTGTGGTTATTTGATAGCATACTCAATCCTAATTGCATAAAGTGCCCCATCTGTTATGATATCCAATTAAGGAATTATGGTTTGTTCTGCTACATTAATTAATACTTAATTCTAAGTTCATATACTTTTATTTATTTGTTAGTCTTTAATCATAAGAGTGAAACATCATTAACATTAAATTCAGACACCACTCACAAGCACGAAACACATTAATCTCACATCAATCATGACATGTGTAAACAATGCAATTCAAAGCGAAAAATACGGTGGTGGTGGTGGTGGTGGGGAGGGAGAACTCTGTTATACATGTATCTATACATACAAGTGGGTGCTGAATAGTTCCTTGCTTTAAGGATATTGCAAAAGGTCTGGGCAGAGGTCCAACCTTCTAAGTTTTTTTTACAGGGCTTAGAAAAAAACTGAAGGACCATTGCAATAAATGTGTGAATCTGAGAAGGGAGTATGTTGAATAAAATCATAATTAACTTATCCTCCTATATTTTCTTTTACTCAAAGCCAGGAACTTTTCAGTATCCCCTCATATGTGGGCACAGGTGTGACTGGTTGAGAAGCTTCTATTCCAACCATGTAGCCTTGGGTTCTGTCCCACTGCATGGAACCTTAGGCAGATGTCTTCTACTATAGCTCTGAGCTAACCAAAGCTTTGTGAGTGGATTTGGTAGATGGAAACTGAAAGAAGCCCATCATGTGTGTGTATATATATTTATAGTTATTCATTATTAATTGTGGATACATTATCCATATTAAGATATACAAACTCACATATATAATTTTTTTTTGTGTGTGTGTTAGTGTGTGTTTACCCTTCTCTAGATGTCATGTGAAGCTTGTAAATAAGCACCACATCATACAAGCAGTGTCCTTTGCTTGTATGATGCAAAACATGTCTGGTCATAGGGAAATATTATCTTACTTGGAATTAAATGGAGGTTGGTAAACAGGAAGGGCATCAAACCACAGAAAATCTGCCTCAACAAATTGCACTGGATCCAGGCAAGCATGGAAAAGTGGACATTAAGTGATGATTGGTCGATGACGAGACAACTTCACAAAATATTTGTGTTTGTGTGTATATATGTGCATAGAAAGACAAATTCATTTCCTTTACATAACACACACATGCACGTATTTACATATTGTCTATATACAGTAAATCAATTTATTGTATTTTGATATATAAAGTAACACAGTACAATAATTTACATTGCAAAAAGAAAACAAGGTTGAATTACTGAATCATGGAGTAACACATATCCACCATGACTGAAATTTTCAGCTGAAGGGAATAATATTTGCATACGGAATTCCAAGGCAAAAACTGTAATGTCTTAACAATGCAATGTTTTTTTTTTTATATCATTCTTCCATGGACAGCAACAGATACACAGTTCAGTTACCTGACAAGAAAACATGAACACTCTTTTTATTGTTGTTACTGCATTTATACTCTTTTACTTGTTTCAGTCATTTGATTGTGGCCATGCCAGAGCACTACCTTTCGTCGAGGAAGTCAACCCCCAGACTTATTCTTTGTAAGCCTAGTACTTATGCTATCGGTCTCTTTTCCCAAACCGCTAAGTTACGGGGATGTATACACACCAGCATCAGTTGTCAAGCGATGTTACACACATATATACGATGGGCTTCTTTCAGTTTCTGTCTACCAAATCCACTCACAAAGCTTTGGTCGGCCTGCGGCTATAGTAGAAGACACTTGCCCAAGGTGCCCCGCAGTGGAACTGAACCCGGAACCCTGTAGTTTGTAAGCAAACTACTTACCACACAGCTACTCTTATGCCATACATATGCAAAACTTTTTGCGTGTTTGCTCATATATACAGCAACCTCTGTCGCTAACCATGAGCTATAAAATTAAACTTTTTTCAGCTTATCATACTTCGATATAGGAACAATTCACAACCTTCTGCTCCAATAAACCACTATTGTACATTATTTACATTTGACGGATATTTGTCTTTATCTTGTTTGTTGTTAACAATGTTTTGGCTGATATACCCTCCAGCCTACATCAGGTGTCTTAGGGAGATTTCGAACCTGGGCTCTTATTCCTAAGGTATTTTTCGATATTATTACTATTATTATTATTATTATTATTATTATTATTCCGGTCACTGCCTGGAATTGAACTCAGAATTTGTTCTTGAAAGTTGTTTTTTTTATATCTTCTATGGATTGCTTGAAGCTCACTAACTTCTTATACTTTGATCCTTGGATCTTACCTTTACACACACACACACACAGGTGCTGCATCCCATGTGGTAAGTGTGTTTCCCAACCACAAGGTTCCGGGTTCAGTCTCATTGTGTGGAACCTTGGGCAAGTGTCTTCTACTATAACCTTAGGCTATAGTAATTTGTGGAGGCATATTGCCTATGACTGGATGCACTTCCTGTCACTAACCTTCACCTGTTTCCAAGCAAGGTAATATTTTCCTATGGTAAGATATGTTTTTCCATGGAACACTGGTAACAAACAGTTGCTTGTGTGATGATTTGCTTATTTACAGCCATCACACATCTAGACAAGGGAGTACACACACACAACAGGCTTCTTTCAATTTCCATCTACCAAATCCACCCACAAGTCTTTGATTGGTCCAAGACTATAGTAGGAGGCATTTGCTTAAGGTACCAGTGTGTGTGTGTGTGTGTATTCATATATATTTTGATGATGATAATGATGTATATAATGATATTGCATCACTGGAAACTAAGTCTGTGGATTTGCTTGTGTCACTTTCCCGACACTAACATCTATTAATTCCTTACAAGCTTTCATTTGTGTACAAAAGTGTATATAAATAGTGGACACTTCCATTTAATTTGATCTTTCAAATATCCTTCCTCCATTTTGATAGCACGCGCGCGCGCACACACACACACACACACACACACAGGAAGATGTACACACTGTTCTTTCTTTCAACTTATAATAATATCTAAATTGATTTTTCGGACAAGCCATTTTGGTTCCAAGTCGTTAAGATCTCGCTGAAAGTAAATTTCTGACAGGTCTTCGTTTTTGATAGACTTACACATAACAGATTCAATTAAGTGGATAGTTGAAGACCAGGCGTTATCATGGCATGTCCAGTGTGTTGGATCTGTCGGTGGACATTCACAGTTTGTAAAAATTTACTACCTCCCTGCCAAAGGTCTGCTTGGTCAGATCTCACCATTCTCACTGAACAATAACATTTCCCAGGTTTGGTTAGTTTGCATTAATCTACAAGATGCAAGGGGCCATTTTTCTGGTTTCTCTGGTGAATATATTCCTCCCTGGATGGGATGCCCATCTAACATAGGATTCACTCTTTTTTACCAGCTGAGTGGACTGGAGCAATATGAAATTGTTTTGCTGAAGAACACAATGCATTGCCTGGTTCAGGAATTGAAACCACAATCTTACAATCATGAATCGAACACCTAAACCACTAAGTTATGCATGTCCACTCCCAGGTTTGCTAGTACAAAATGAGAGTTGCCTGTCTCTGAAACCTGAAAACAATGGGAAATTTTCTGGCGTGTGTATGTATGCACATTTCTTCATACATGAAATTCATTTAAATTATGTTTCTACATTTTTAAACAATTTTTTTTTCTTTAAAATGAAATTTTTATTATGATATATAATTGAACTCCCTTGGAAGTATTAAATAGAATAATCATTAAAAATGTAATTTAATTCAATTCCAATTTATTTTTCCCCCAAGTAAAACTTCTACAAGCCACATGATAAAATTAAATATTACAAAATGATGAGGTTGATGATGACAACGATAATGAGGATGATGACATAGAAAACTTTTTACATTGTAGAATGGAAAGCACCCATGAGATTAACTGAGGAAGGGATAATAAAATGAAACAAGAAAGATTTAATCAAAATGGGTATCCACTCCTGCACATGTTTTAGAGAATGGTTAAAATATTATTGTAATTACATGCAGATGCAGGTGTGACAGCATGGTAAAGAAATTTGCTTCCTCACCATGTGGTCTTGATCCCACAGCATAGTGCCTTGGGCAAGTGTCTTCTACTATAGTGCTGTGCTGACTAAAGTCTTGCTAGTGGATTTGGTAAGAAGAAACTAAAAGGTGGCGAGCTGGCAGAAACGTTAGCACGCTGTGCAAAATGCTTAGCGGTATTTCGTCTGCCACTACATTCTGAGTTCAAATTCCGCCGAGGTTGACTTTGCCTTTCATCCTTTTGTGGTTGATTAAATAAGTACCAGTTATGCACTGGGGTTGATATAATCGACTTCATCCATTTGTCTGTCTTTGTTTGTCCTCTCTGTGTGTAGCCCCTTGTGGGCAGTAAAGAAATAAGAAACTAAAAGAAGCCAATTGTGTGTGCCTGCATGCGTGCACCTTTGTCTTGATATCAGGCATTGGTTGTAAAAGAGCATCACCTGCATACAAGTGGTGTTGTTTGTTTCCGGTGTTCCATGAAAAACATGTCTAGCCAAGGGGAAATATTACCTTGCCTGGAAACAGGTAAGGGTTGGTGACAGGGAGGCCATCCAGCTATAGAAAATCTGCCTCAGAAAATTGCATCTGATCCATGTAGGCATAGAAAAGTGGACATTAACCCATTAGCATTCAGATTAATCCGTCAACTGTAGTGCTTATTTATCCACAGTATTTTGAATTAATCAGGCATTATCTCTTAGCTTTGTGATTTTGATGATGTGATTATTGTTAGTGTGACATTGTAGGGTAGGTGTGAAAGGCCAGATCTGGCCAGTTTGAACATAAAAACAGATCAAATATCTAGGTCAGATATGGCCTATTTGAATGCAAAAGTGTTAGAGAATTAACCTGTTTTGTCTTCTACTTCAGAAAAATATTCCCAACCACATGGTTCTGGGTTCAGTCCCACTGCATAGCAGTTTGGGCAAGTGTCTTCTACTATAGCTTCAGGCTAACCAAAGCCTTATAAGTGGATTTGGTAGATGGAAACTGAAAGAAGCCAGTTATGTATATATTTATGTGTGTGTATCTTTGTGTCTGTGTTTGTCCCCCCACCATCGCTTGACACCTGATGTTGGTGTATTTATGTCCCTGAAACATAGTGGTTCGGCAAAAGAGACCGATAGAATAAGTACTAGGCTTACAAAGAATAAGTTATGGGATTGATTTGTTTGACTAAAAGTGGTGCTCCAGCATGGCTACAGTCAAATGACTGAAATGTGTAAAAAAAAAGGTGAAAGAGAATTATTTTGCTGAACACTCATAAATTTCATTGAAATATTAATGCAATATTTTGGTAAATAATATTTGTTCGTGATAAAGATGATTAATTGAAAATACAGCAGTGCTGAATAAGAAATGAATATGATATAGGAGGAACTGTTTAGCTTTTCTCAACATGCTTCCAATCCATCATGTAAGACATACACAGCACCAGAATTGGTTAGTTTACTGTGTGCTATGCATCTAAGATGTGTTGACCCATTCATCCATGCCTACACAGAAAAACAAATGTAAAATGATGATATGAAAATAATCCTGCTGCCATGAGGGGTTATTTATTGAGCATCTAAAAATTCCTAAGTAATAAACCCCTACTGAAAATCTTGAGAGTGGGGTCCTAAGGCAGATATGTATGGTTATATTTGACCAATTCTTGGCATCTCCTGCAGTTCTGTGGATGCAACAAATGTATTGACTTGTCTTTCCTTCATGGTGTAGCCATGAATAAGTCTTTCCTTCATGGCGTAGCCACGAATGGGAAGGTGGTAAGCATACATGGGGGAAAGGTATTTTCTTCTGGAAACAGTTCAGGCACAGCAGATGTGATTAAGTTTCTGACTCTGTAATACCGCCAAGCAACAATGAAAAAGGCCAGCCATAGTGTTTGTCTGCTTCTTATTCTCATTTGATATGCTTTTGACATTGAAAGCATTTTAATGGAGAAGTTGGGGTTTTTTTTTTTGTTTTTGTTTTTTATTCCCAATGTTCCATTTCGCATGAGGTTTTAGCATTTGACATTCTACTGTCTCTTTTATAAAAACAATATGGCTTGCTATATTTTGTTTTGTGTCAGGTTTTTCCATTCTGTATTGTTCAACTAAGAACTTAGACTTTACTTTGACATGCAGAAAAGTTTCATTTATCATTGAAAATACTGTTAGAAAAATTTAAGAGATAAGTTTATGAAAGTTTGGCGGATTAAAATGAGAGGCACTAAAATAGTATTATTTGTCCGAATATTGGGAGCGGGGTGGAATTGTTGTTATGGATTTGGCAAAAGAATTTAATAAAAACAAAATAAAATTAAATAAAAGTGAAAGATTAAGATGAACAAGTATAGAAAACTATATTTTTGGAAATAAATGGATAAAAGGCAAATGTCTTCAGCATATCCTTTAAAACCAAAAGGAGAATTTTTTTTTTTTTTACAGAAATTCATTTGACCTGTATTTCAGGCCTTTAGTATTGTATGGTTCTGATTTATGCAATAGATAAGATTAGAATCTATTGTAAGTGGATGGCAACCAAAGCAATCTTCACATGGAAGACCATCGTGATTGACAAAAAGTAGAAAGAGTTAGCTTATGAAAGGAATTATAAGACTTGGGAAATGTGATAGAATGGCAAAATGGTTAGATACTTCATAATGTTTGTTCTGGTTCCTTATATTCTGAGTTCAGATCCTACCAAGATCAACTTTGCCTTTCATCTCACTGAGGTTGATTAAGTGCCATCAGTCAAGTATTGAGTGAGGGCCAGTTTAGTCATTAACCCCACCCCCCACCCTAAAATTTCTGGCATTGTACCAGTATTAGAAATAATTACTTTTCTTTCATCTCCAGGATCATTGAAATAATTAGCAATCAAATATAAGGGTTTGCTTAATTGACTCATCTCCTTCAATTACCCACCCCACTGTTGTAGCCATATTCTTATACAAGACTTCAAAATCATTAGCGTACCTGGCATTTTGTCTGTCTTTACATTCTGAGGTTGACTTTGCCTTTCATACTTTCGGGGTTAGTAAAATAAGTACCAGTTGAACACTGGGGGTCAATGTAATCCACTAGTCCCTTCCCTCAAAATTTCAGGTCTTGTTCCTACAGCAGAAAGGATCATCATCATCAGCATCATTATTAAAATAAAGAGCAGCAGAAACAGGGTGCCATACTAAGATGGTTATTCTTTGAGAGGGTGTGGAGTTGGCATAGTTGGAGAAAGTGACTTGTTTCTCTTCTTTCTAAGTTGGGTCCTTCCTTTTAACCCATTCATTACCATATTTCTGTTGAGATGCTCTGTGTTGCTTTCAATTAATTTTAAATATAACAAAGAGTTTAGTAAAATAACTTATTTATCATTAAGCTTGTGTTAGAAACATAAATTGTGACTAAGGTTTGGTGGAAGATTTTAATTCAAAACATGAAAACAAGACATTTGTACAACTGAGCCAGAGCCGGTTTCAGCTGGGTTGGTATCGAAAGGGTTAAAGTTGATAAATATACCAATAATATATATAAAAGCAAATACAATCACCCATGCACTCCTCTTCATTGCATTGGCCTTGTGCTTATTCAAAAAAGGGTCCATTGGGGGTGGGGCACTGTTGGGTGTCTCCAACTGTCCCCTGGTGATCTGAATCCCTGTCGGAATATTCCATTTCCTTTTAACCCATTAAGCATTCAGATTACTCGGTCAAATGTGATGTTTACTTGATCATATTTTTAAAAATTAATTGTGCATTATTTTGTAGCTTCAAGATTTTGAGGATGTGATTGTTTATTTTTAGAATGACATTGCAGAGTAGGTGTGAGAGGTTTGATCTGGCCATCTTCCACAAAAAAAGGGTTAGAATTTTGGGGCTAGATATGGCTGGTTTAAGTGCTAAAGAGTTAAACAAGTAATTTTCCATGCCTGTTTCCTCACACTCAGGTCTATGTAAACTTACAGTTATTTTTTTTTGTTGTTGTTTTTGTTATTTGTCCTTGTAATGTCTCCCTCAGCTGGTGTCCTTCAGGCAAATAAAAGAAATCATTAATTATAATTATTGTTTTCTGCATTGTTTTTTTTTTTTTGGTTTTTGTTTAGGATATTATGCTAGAGATTGTTGTTGCCTTTGGATATGAATCACAACTAATAATCTGGCAACCCTAATATATATTTTATTTCATGCTGCTTTAGATCTTCCCTATATTAAAAAAACAAGAAAAGTTATTCAAACTGACTATTCCTGTATTGATTTATTAATAACTTTTTTTTTCTTCTTTGTGTATGAGTGTCACTGGCTAATTCCTCTCTCTCTCTCTCTCTCTCTCTCTCTCTCTCTCTCTCTCTCTCTCTCTCTCTTTCTCTTTCTTTTATGTCATACAATTATATAAATGAACCATCCCCTTTATACATAATATTAGCGTGCATCTAACCAGTTACTGTATTCATGTACATATGCAGACATACATGCATACCCAACACTCATATATATATGTATGTATGTATATATATATATATATATATATATATACAGGGAGATTTTTCATTAAAACCCTAAGATAAAAGTAAGCAATGCAATCAACTGCTTGTTGATAGCATTTGAATCAGAAAATGAATCAGTTGTGTAAAAGGAGGGGAAATCAGTTATTTAGCATCTTGTAAGATAGAGTCAACAAATTTTATTTCTTTTCCATCCAAGCAGTTGATCAGTTGAATCATATACATTTATTTAAACAATATGAGTGAGACGAAGGCAGCAAGCTCACAGAAACATTAGCGTGCTGGACGAAATGCTTAGCGGTATTTCGTCTGCCGTTACGTTCTGAGTTCAAATTCCGCCGAGGTTGACTTTGCCTTTCATCCTTTCGGGGTCGATTAAATAAGTACCTATTTCTTTATTACCCACAAGGGGCTAAACACAGAGGGGACAAACAAGGACAGACATGGGTATTAAGTCGATTACATCGACCCCCAGTGCGTAACTGGTACTTAATTTATCGACCCCGAAAGGATGAAAGGCAAAGTCGACCTCGGCGGAATTTGAACTCACAACGTAACGCAGATGAAATACCGCTAAGCATTTCGCCCGGCGTGCTAACGTTTCTGCCAGCTAGCCACCTTTTTAAATAAGTACCAGTTATGTTCTGGGGTTGATGTAATCGACTTAATCCGTTTGTCTGTCCTTGTTTGTCCTCTCTGTGTTTAGCCCCTTGTGGGTAGTAAAGAAATAGGTATTTCGTCTGTCTTTACATTCTGCATTCAAATTCCGCCGAGGTTGACTTTGCCTTTCATCCTTTCAGGGTTGATAAATTGAGTACCAGTTACATACTGGGGTTGATCTAATTAACTGCCCCCCCCCTTCCCGTGCCTACAGTAGAAAATTATCAATGAGACAAACCAAGTTAAAGCCAAATATTCTGTGAGTCACTCTGAAGTGAGATTCGGCTCAGGTTTAAGAAGATTGATCCCTATTGATACCAAACTGTCCAAAACCACTCTTGATTTTATGTTTCAGACCTCAAGTTTTAAAGTGATCTGAATTAAAACTTCTTATTTAAATTTCCTGTTATATTATGCTCCAAAACAGTAGCTTGACCCTTCAGCTTTCAGATTACACTATCAAATGTAATGTTTATTCATTCGCATTGTTTTGATTTAATAATACATTGTAGGGTAGCTGTTAGAGGCTGGATCTAGCTGGTCTGAACATAAAGCAGGTAAAATATTTAGGCTGGATATGGCCGGTTAGAATGCTAAAAGGTTAATATTAATGGAGTTATTTTCAAAATTAATTAAGAGATATATGGTAGCATAAAAGTTAAAACACCACCTTGGCCTAAAATGCTCAAAAAAAATTCTGACTTCACAAAGTGCTTGTGACATTTTCATGTTACTCAGAAGTACTTAAGGCATTTGAAAGTCTGGGATTTCTTAGCTAATTTGGACCTAAGGTAGTTGCTTTTGAAACCCAGCTGTATTTATATAGGATATATAGCATAAGTGTGGAGGCGCAATGGCCCAGTGGTTAGGGCAGCGGACTCGCGGTTGTAGGATCGCGGTTTCGATTCCCAGACCGGGTGTTGTGAGTGTTTATTGAGCGAAAACACCTAAAGCTCCACGAGGCTCCGGCAGGGGGTGGTAGCGACCCCTGCTTTACTCTTTCGCCACAACTTTCTCTCACTCTTTCTTCTGTTGGCCTACTCGCTTAGCCAGCGGGGTGGCGTCACTTGAAGGCTAAAACAATGCAAAGCGCATTGTGACCAGCGATGTGTAGCAACATCTGATAGCCTGGTCGGTCACGGTGATCACGGTGATATAGCATAAGTTGGTTATGAAGAGCAATGAAATCCATTTAGGCCTTTTTTTTCTCCTCAATTCCCAAGGCTGGGACTGAACCCAGACCGCATGGTTGGGAAGCAAACATTTTACCACACAACCACACCTGCATGTAAGTAAATTTATGCAACATATAACAGCGAAGGAAAATGTTTGTTCTAAATAGTGATGGTGATGGTGACAATCCTATTATACATTTGACACAGACATTGATTTATAAAGTTAATCATGTTGAAGTAATATTAAGATTTATATCTTGGATCACCAGCCCAACCCAACCCAGCCATGACAACCACCTGTTTCAGCATAGGTAGAATTATAGTGTCAAGAGCTGAAAGAGACAAGTCATGGGTTAATGTCATTTTCTTTAGACAAAATTCTTTCAGCTTCTTCATAAATACTTTCTCTTATATTAGTTGTAAAATTATTGCCATAAAATAGCACATCTGTCATGTTCACAGAGGATGTCAGTTCATTCAAACTGGTGTCCTTCAACTTATTTTTTCTAGCCTAAGGTTTTTTTTTTTAACCCAATATTGTACATGGTATCGTTTATAGCTTTATCTGCTTTAAGTTCCACATTAAAATTATTTATTTGTTATTTCTTGAAGTTTGTAAAAAAAAATTTTTTCACTTCACTGTTCCTCACTCTGGGCTGACTTTCCTTCCTCTCTTAAAACTTTTTTGACTTTGAATTGTCATCGATGCTTCCGTGAGATTTTGTGTTTTTTTTCTCTGTAGGGAGGTTGGCCCAACACAAAACCACCTTTTTTTTTAATTCTGGGAAGAGGTGGTCTATATTAGTCTGGCCTCTCTATTCTTTGAGACTTATCCTGCATGGGGGTGGGGTAGGGGGCTACCAGGAACTTCAGCTGTGCTGGCATAGCTCCCAAGATCATTGATCGAGGCAGTCAAGTCATCACACCACAAGGAATGCACTTTGTTGTGGATTTACTTTTAGCATGCTGTATGCACATCATGTCACTATGCAAGTTTTCTCCCCTCCTAATGCAACATAATGCCCTTGCAGCTACAGGGGAGAAAATTCATACAGTGATATGATGCACGCAAGCATGCTAAAGGTTAAAATAGTCTAAGTATGAATTTATTTATTCTTTGATTAGTTGTTGTCATTGGACTGTGACCATTCTGGAGCACTGCCTTCAAGTTTTGATTCAATCATATTGATCCCGTTACTTTATTGAGATATAAAGCTAGAGGACATAAAGTGACACCCAAACACAACAATGATTTTTAACCAGTGTATACACATACATACATACATAAATACATATGTACATACATGCATACATACATATGCATAGATACACACATGTAGCTGTGTAGTTAAGAAACCCACTTTGCAACCACATGGTTTCAGGTTCGGTCCCACTGTGCAGCACCCTTGGTACATATCTTCTACTACACCTCTGAGCCAACCACTGCCTTGTGAGTGAATTTGATACAAGGAATTTGTGTGGAACTCCACCCTGTGTGTGTGTGTATGTGTCTTTGAGCTTATATATCTTCTCTCCACTGCTTGACAACCAATGTTTGTTTACATCCGTGTAACATAGCGGTCCAGCAAAAGAGATTGATGGAATAAGTACTATGGTTAGAAACATAAGTACTGGTGTTGATTTGATTGACTAAACCCTTCAAGGCAGTGCCCCAGCATGGCCGCAGTACAGTCAGTGACTGAAACAAGTGAAAGGTAAAAGAGTATGTACATACATATATACATACATACATATGTACACAATACATACATACATACATACATACATGCTGGTGCCACGTATAAAGCACTCAGTCCACTCTGTAAGGGAGTTGGTGTTAGTAAGGACATCCAGTCCCCAAAACACTGCCAAAACAGACAGTGGAGCCTAGTGCAGTGTTCTGCCTAGCCAACCTCTGTCAAACCATCCAACCCATGCCAGCATGGAAAACAGACATTAAATGACGATACACACATACACACGTATGTATGATGGGCTCCTTCACAAAGTCTACTTGCAAAGGCTTTGGCCAAACTTTAGGTTACAGTATAAGACTTTTGACCTAGGTGCCATGCAGAAGTATCGATCTCAGAACCACAGAGTCATGAAATGAACGTATTCACTACCTGGCTATGCATGCACTTGAGTATATTTGTATGTGTATATTTCAGTGTGTTTGTGTGTGTGTGTGCTTGTATGTGTGTATATATATTTAATCATTGAGCATGTTGTGTCTTAATTATATTACACAAGTTTATCAAACTATTGAAGTTCAATCATTAGAAAGTAACTTTTTAGTGCAGCTAAAATGTATTTGAATAATCAAATATTCCCAAATGTTGGTGATGATTGCATTCTGGATTTTAGAGGCAAGTGCTCCTAGATTTGAATTGTCAAGAGATAATAGAAATGTGATTAAATTGTCAACAACATTTTCTTGATAACTTTTCCCTGGGAGCAATACACTTCTTCTTTGTGAAGTTGATTTTATCATATAATGCTTTTTTTTTTGTTTGTTTTTTTTGGGTTTTTTTTCCATTTTATATTGTTTAATCTGTCTTTCGCAAACTCTTCAGAGAATTTCACCAATCCTTCGCCACCTCCTTCCTCCTCATCCTTTTTCTCCAATATCCTCATCAGCCCCACTCAACACACACACACATACACACACACACCCTACTTCTGCTAAGAATAAATAATAAATAAAAATAGAAAAGGATTTTGATTGCTGTATTTAAAACTGCTTTTTTTTTTGTTCCCGTTTTTGTTTGTTTTTTTTCCTTTCCTACAACTAATGCATGTGATGTTTTGTAAAAGAATTTCTGTGAAGATGTTACTCCTATGTTTCTTGTTCTTTCTCTGTCACTGTTAGGTCCTTACATAATTAAACTATTACGCAACTATACAGAATTTGTCTCTCACTCTCTCTCTCCCTCCCTCCATCTCTCTATCTATCTATCTATCTATCTATCTCTGTGACCATTTATAAAAGAAGCACTGTTTCCATTCATTCAGTTTAGTCTCTCACTCTGCCTCAATATATTTATGTCAGGTTACTTCAACAGTTTTGAATTAACATTTGATTGAAGGATATAATTATGTAAATATTATCTTCTTGTTTTCAGTCTTTTACTTTTGTCAGTCATTGCACTGTGGCCATGCTGGGGCACCACCTTGAAGGATTTAGTCAAAGAAATCATCACCAATACTTGTTTTTTTTTTTAAGCCTGGTACTTATTATATTGGGCATTTTTGATGAACCACTAAGTTATAGGGACATAAACAAACCAACACAGGTTGTTAAGCAGTGGTGGAGGACAAACTCATAGGTGTGTGTGTGTCTGTGTGTATACACACACACACACACGCACAGATATAAATAAATATAAGTGGAGTTCAAAATTCACAACAGCTGTTTCAGCAGCATTTCAGTGATGCATTCTTAGATTACATCATGGCAAAAATCCACCATGTGTTCTTTATACATACGCTAGACTTGGAAATACAATACTGTTTCAACACTTGGCTTCACTACGTTCTGTGTTCAAATTCTAAGGTCACCTTTGTCTTTCATCTTTTCGGAGTTGACAAAATAAGTACCAGTTGAACACTGGGGTCAATGTAATCGACTTGTCCTCACTTCCCCCAAGCTGCTCTTGCAACACAAATTCATTAATGTATATATATATATATATATATATATGTATATCAAATGTGCATGTGTGATGGGCCTCTTTCAGTTTCTGCTTACCAAATCCCGAGGCTATAGTACTATAGTAGAAAACACCTGCCCAAGGTACCACACAGTGAGACTGAACCCTAATCCATGTGGTTGAGAAACAAACTTCTTACCACATAACCACACCTGCACCTATAAACATAGATGGTAAACTAGTCATTATTTGCACAGTATATGTTAACCAGGTAAACACAATCTGTTACCATGGCTCACTGCAATATCAACTCTAATTTTGAGATTGCGTATCAAAAGAAATAGATAGGTTTTATTCTTCTTTTTAATCAATAGCTACCTGTGTGTTATTTAGCTTAAACTTTATTAATTTCTTGTGGTTGTTTCTAAAATACTTATTCATACCAGGCCAGGAATTCTGTAAGGCAAGTCAATTTAAATGAATGAAATCTGTGTCAAGCCTTCACCCACAACTTACCTTTTGACACCTATTCCTCCATCAATCTTCTTATTTACCCTATTTCCTTCCTTCACTTTAATTCCACTAGACTGATATTTCCTGAGTCCAACTCATTCCCTATCTCTAATCATGTCACACTATCCTTGTGTGCATTCTTACCTCCACATCCATCTTTTCTCTTCCTCTATCCTATTCTGTCTTTCATATCCACTTTGTACCTTGATCTCACATTATCTCTTCCTCCATGTACTCACCTCTCCAGCAAGACACCTCCTGACCCTCTACCCTAGTTTCTTACCTCTCAGTACTATACCCCTCCTAGTAGAGGGATTTTGTCTTAAAGATACTTGCTGACCTCACCAGTGCAGGTGCCATGACAAAAAAAGCACCTTGTACACTAGTGAAGTCGCTGGCTTTAGGAAGGGCATCCAGCCATAGAAACCATGCCAAAAACAGACATTGGAACTTGGCACAGTTCTCTAGCTTGTCTGTCCATGTTGAACCATTGAATCCATGCCAATATATTATTACTATTATTATTATTATTATTATTATAATTATCATCATCATCATCATCATTATTATTATTATTATTATTATTATTATCATGATGATGAAAGCGATATGCTGGCAAGAATCATTAGCACACGGGGCGAAATGCTTAGCAGTATATTGTCTATGCTACGTTCTGTGTTCAAATTCTGAGGTCGACTATGCCTTTCATCTTTTCAGAGCTGATAAAATAAGTACCAGTTGAATACTGCGGTCAATGTAATCAACTCGTCCTCACTTCCCTCAAGCTGCCCTTGTAGCATAAATTTGAAATAATTGTTATCATTATGAAGGCAATGAGCTGGCAGAATCATTAACATGTCAGGCAAAATGCTCGGTGGTATATCGTCTGCTGCTATGTTCTGAGTTCAAATTCTACTGAGGTTGACTTCGCATTTCATCTTTTCAGGGTTGATCAAATAAGACCAGTTACACACTGGGGTTGATGTGATCGATTTAATCCCCTCCTCCAAGCTTCCCTTGTGGCAAAAATTTGAAATCATCATCATCATTATTATTATTATTGAGTGAGAGAGCAGTTCATGCCATCAAAGTGACACTGGGGTAAAATATACGAAGCCCAATATACCCATCATGACTACCCGTCTGATAAGGGTACACCAGGCACATGCATCACAACCATATGTGCGCAACATGGTGATCTCATATCAAGGTAAACAGCACATGACCTTGCAGGTGGAGCCCAGTTAGAATTTTCTTCAGGTCAAGTAGCCCATCCCACTCAAAAGGTCCCTGAATAAGGGTTGTTTAAGGATGTTGAAAGAACCACCTATGTTTCCAGAGGTGAATTATTCAAACCCCAAAGAATCCCTCTCAACACATGGCTATGATGCTCCCCCACTACTTCTGCTCGTGATCAGAGATGCACATATTGTCAGCCACTAAGGGACATGCTCAACTGGTTAAGGTCAAACAACTGACAAGCAAATCTGTGGTATTGAGCAGAATATTTGCTGTAGCCCATCTTTTATACCAAGACAAAACAATGTACATGATGACACTTCCAATCAGTTAAGATCAGAAGCCATGAGAGCCTATTATTATTATTATTATTATTATTATTATTATTATTATTATTATTATCATTATTATTATTATGTGGCAGAATTGTTAGCACACTGGATAAAATGCTTGGTGGTATTTCTCCCGTCGCTACATTCTGAGTTCAAATTCCACCAAGGTCAACCTTGCCTTTTATCCTTTCAGAGTCAATAAATTGAGCACCAGTGTAACACTGGTGTCAATTTAATTGACTAGTCTCCTCCCCCTAAATTTCAGGCCTCTTGTTTTTAGTAGAAAGGATTATTATTACTATTACTCTCATTAATATTATTACTATTATTATTATTATTATTATTATTACTATTACTCTCATTAATATTATTACTATTATTATTATTATTATTATTACTATTACTCTCATTAATATTATTACTATATTATTATTATTATTATTATTACTATTACTCTCATTAATATTATTACTATTATTATTATTATTATTATTATTACTATTACTCTCATTAATATTATTACTATTATTATTATTATTATTATTATTACTATTACTCTCATTAATATTATTACTATTATTATTATTATATTATTATTATTATTATTATTACTATTACTCTCATTAATATATTACTATTATTATTATATTATTATTATTACTATTACTCTCATTAATATTATTACTATTATTATTATTATTATTATTATTACTATTACTCTCATTAATATTATTACTATTATTATTATTATTATTATTATTACTATTACTCTCATTAATATTATTACTATTATTATTATTATTATTATTATTATTATTATTATTACTATTACTCTCATTAATATTATTACTATTATTATTATTATTATTATTATTATTACTATTACTATTTTAATTATTATTATTATTAGCACTTGGCATGTCTTGCTGTGTTTGTTCTGGCATTTTACATTCTAAGTTCAAATCCTTCTGGAGTCAACTTCGCTTTTCATTTCTCCTGGGATCAATAAAACAAAGTATCAGTGAAAGTACTGGGGTCGCGTCGCTTTGATTGACTATGTCCCCTCCCCTCAAATTACTGGCCTTGTGCCTAAATTTGAAGTAATTATCAGTTCTCACTTGTTTTTGTTTTATTTTTGCTAATTAATATTTGCAACCTGCCAGTCTTTTCCTTCTCCCTTCATCCAATGTGTGAATGAGCTTGCAAAGATCATTCTCTGGTGGTGGGGAGCAGCAAGTAGTGGTGGTGGTGGTGGTGGTGGTGTTGCTACCATTGGTGCTATTGATTGCTTACCTCCCCTATGGAAAGGCCAGATGTGTGTGAGGTGTGTTGATAGAATGGCAGGGGAAGGGAGAGAGAGAGAGAGAGACAGAGAAAATGAGAGTAAGTGAGTGAAACTAGGCATCTGTGGTAGAGAGGTGGTGAGGGGGTAAGATTTAGACTATATCATCTTGGCAGCTGGTGTTTACTTTTTGTTTCTCTTTTCTTTTTCTTTTTTTTTCTTTTCCAAGTCTGCATTCATGGATCAGTTATGATGATGACGATGATCTGTGGGGGTTTTCGTTGTTGTTGTTACTACTGCTAGCTTGAAGGACTAACCATGATTACAAAACCTTGCTTTGTTCTTTCTAAAGATTCCCTCTTCCTCCTCCTCATTTTCTCTCTCTTTCTCTTGCCCTCTTTCTCTCTTTCCCCCTATAGTAACTACCATATAATACACACACACACATGCATTATTGTTTCCTGTCATCAATCCACACTTCCTACCAACTATGCTATGTATAGTCCAGGTTGTAGTTGATTGGAAAGGGTTGGCTGGCTAGTCTAGGGGGTAAGTTTGTGTGTGTGTGTGTGTGGTGGGGATTTTATATGTACTTTATGAAGTAGGCTGCCTCTTTCACTACCCCAAAACACACTACTTTTCTCTTTTTAAATATTATATTTATTATTTCAAATATCCAACCAGGTCTGTCTTAGCAGACCCCACACAAGGCATATCACTACATCCCCCCTCTCCGGCTAGTATTTATTCATTAATTGATAGCAAGTCATGACCATAGATCAGAATTTGGTCCCTAGATTTATGGTGTCCCTCTGGCAAATCAACTCTCACTAGGCCCTAGAGTATTTTAGTGACACCAGGCCACAGCATACCTGCTGGCACTCTGTCGGTTACGATGACCAAGATTCCAGTTGAACTGATAAACAGAACAGCCTGCACGTCAAATTAACATGCAAGTGGCTGAGTACTCCACAGACACGTGTATCCTTAACATAGTTCTCAGGTAGATTCAGCGTGACACATAGTGTGAGACAAGGCTGGCCCTTTGGAATACAAGTACTACTCATTTTTGGCAGCTGAGTGAACTGGAGCAATATGAGATAGAGTATCTTGCTCAAGGACACAACACATGGCTGGGTATTGAACTCATAACTTTACAATTATGAGCTGAGCACCTTAAATACTTAACCATGTTCCTTCACAACATACATGGATCAGGATTGAGCCATAGACTTGTGAGGCCTCTGGGCAACTGCTCAATGTGTCAAAGCCTTAACCTTTTTGTTACTGTATTTATTTTGAGATGCTCTGTGTTTCTTTCAATTATTTTAAATATAACAAAGAGTTTAGAAAAATAACTTAGTTATCATTCAGCTAGTGTTAGGAACATAAATTGTAACTAAGGTTTGGTGGAAAATTTTAATTCAGAACTTATGAAAACAAGACATTATGTACTCAGAGCCAAAGCCGGTTTCAGCCGGGTTGGTAACGAAAGGGTTAAGAGTACATTGTAACTCACACCTCTGTAGATTGTGGTTCTCTATTTTGCTGACTTCAATGTTTTTTTTTTCTTTTCCACAAGTGTTGGTTGAGGGCCATATTGGTTGCTGATATGGGATTTTAGGACAAGAAATATTAAATACAGCTAACTGTGTTGCTATAAGTGCATATGTGCATGTATGTTTGTGTGTGTGTCTGATGTTCTGCAAGTATGTGTTTTATTCTGTTTATGTGTGTATGTTTATTACTCTGTGTGTGTGTGTGTCTATGCGTTAGTTGCCTTGTGTGTATGTGGTGTTTTCTCAGTGTGTTTGTACTTCTGTAATTTATAGATTAAAAATAATCTACTTTGCCTTTGCTCCAGTATTTGCTCTCAAATATTACACATGCTGTGCACACACACACACACACACACACAAAGCCACTCATCAACAACTCTACCACACATACACACACTCCAAATCACATCACAATTGCTATTCTCAAGATTAACATTTTATATCTTTTTCTGTGTGTAATTATGTCAGGCATAAGCACAGAGTAACAAGCCTATTGATGGTTGTGTGAGTGTATGTATGTGTGCATGTGTATACACACACACACACCACACACACATACATATATATAGAGAGAGAAAGAGAGAGAGAGAACCCATGCCAACAGAGAAAACGGATTTAATTAACAATATTATATATATATAATCAAATGAATTAAAACATGTGATGGATAAGTGTCAGTTCATTACAGTTGTTTCTTAGGTAACTTTTAATGAACAGTGAGAAACATTACACTATTTTAAAAGGGTATAATCATCAGATGAGAATGTAAATTTTACAGAACGAACGGGTGTCCCAGGAATTGCAGCAGAGATGTGTCATTTGAGGCCGAGCTATGAAAGGGAAATGACCAACAATGCTAACCATTAAAATGTAGTTCTTAGGCACTAAATATTCATAGGGTTGCTTTTATCTGTGTACAGAACTGTGCATGCACATTGTTTGTTTTTGATTTTGTCAACTACACAGTATAGTAGGGTCAGTTGGGCACCATCTGTGTAAAAACGGGACCGTGACGCAATTCATCCTGCCACAAATTTGGAAATGACATGCTGTTCTGCTTGGCATTCATGCTGGAAGCTCCAATATGAACATTTTAGTGGACACAACACATGGTTGGGTACTGAACTAACAACTTTATAATTATGAGCTGAACACCTTAAATACTTAACCATGTTCCTTCGCAACATAGGATCAGGGTTGGGCCATAGACTTGTGAGGCCCCTAGACTGATAAAATTCAAACATCCAGTTAACATCTTGGTGTTTGGAGTGATCGCTAGTGATAAGCGATGTTATGCCCCCATTCATCTTCCCACACAGCCTCAGACTCAACATGGAGGTCTACATCAAGTGCCTGGAGGAGGTAGTACTGTACTGAGTCAAGAGGGTGGCTGCTGGAAAACCCTATGTCTAGCAGCAGGACTCTACACCATGCTACACAAGCAAACGAACCCAGTCATGGCTGTCAGACAATTTCTGTGACCACATTACCCTAACATCTGGCAACCTAACTCCCGAGACTGCAACCCCCTTGATTATTATGTGTTAGGTGCAGTTGATGAGTAAGAGACCAACAAAACTCCATATAACACCAAAGATGAACTGAAAGCAAGGATTATGGCAGCATTCACCAACTTAAACAAGGAGACCGTTCAGAAGAGTTGCACGAGATTACGAAGTTGTCTGGAGGCCATAGTTGAAGCCAATGGCGATTTTCTGGAATAAATTTACACTTTAGTATTTCACAATGTTTTTATGTAATTTTGGTAAATATATCTGTTAAAATGAGATGTCAGTGTTATTTTCATTTTTGCATAATTTAGACGACAGTCTATTCACAGCACCCTCTGTGTGTGTGTATATGTATATATATAATGATTTTAGGTATAAGCACGGTATCAAGCCTCTCAACAGGTGTGTGTATGAGAGAGAGAATGATTGACCAAAGGATTCTGAAATAAATGTTGTGTGGTGACTTGTATACAAAAATTACTCTCAGAACAACCCAAGTTTGAGGTTTAAGGACTGTGTAAAGTCCTCTTTGAATGCATTTTGAAATAACTGAAGTCAGTTGGGAATAAAGTATTGAAGATGGTTGCTGCTACACTCCTGTTTCCTTTGTGTACCAGCTGCAAAAGAAAAAAGATATGCGTGTCAGCCCTTGTGGCCAATAAAAAAGAATTGATTATTATTATTATTATTACTATTAAGGCGGCGAGCTGGCAGAAACGTTAGCATGCTGGGTGAAATGCTTAGCGGTATTTCGTCTGCTGCTACGTTCTGAGTTCAAATTCCGCAGAGGTTGACTTTGCCTTTCATCCTTTCGGGGTCGATAAATTAAGTACCAGTTACGCACTGGGGTCGATGTGATCGACTTAATCCATTTGTTTGTCCTCTCTGTTTAACCCCTTTTGGGTAGTTAAGAAATAGGTATTTCACCTGTCACTATGTTCTGAGTTCAAATTGCACTAAGGTCGACTTCACCTTTCATCCTTTCAGGGTTGATAAATCAAGTACCAGTTGAGTACTGGGGTCGATGTAATCAGCTATCCTCCACCCCCAAATTTCAGGCCTTGTGCCTATAATAGAAAGGAATGTTGTAGTAGTAGTAGTAGTTTTATATCTTTGAAGACTAATTTTTGCATAGTGCTTTGAGTAGATTGAAGCTTAATATTAATTTCTTTTTATAAGGCAGCATGATGGCTGAATCATTAGAAGATCAGAAAAAATGCCCTTCTACTTTTTGAGTTCAATTCCTGCCAAGGTTAACTTTGCCCATCATCCTTTCAGGGTCAGTAAAATAAAGTACCAACCAAGTGCTGGGGTGAATGGCATCAACTAATCCCCTCCCTTCAGACTTGCTGGTCTTGTGTCAAAATTTAAAATCATTATTATTCTCTCTTTTATTTTTTTAATCTTTGAACACACTGTAAAGTGGTTGGCACTAGGAAGGGCATCCAGCCATGCCAAATCTGACACTGGAGCTCAAGTGCAGACTGCCAGATCCTCTCAAACCATCCAACCCATGCCAGTATGGATTAGCCCCTTTGCTACCATATTTCTGTTGAAGCCTGTAGCCTTTGTTTCAAAATTAGATTTTTTTAATTAGTTCCTCCGCCCAGACTGGCTCCTGTGCTGGTGGCATGTAAGAAGCACCATCTGAACATGACCAATGCCAGTGCCGCCTGATTGGCTCCTGTGCTGGCGGCACATAAAAAGCACCCACTGCATTCTTGGAGTGGTTGGCATTAGGAAAGGCATCCAGCTGTAGAAACATTGCTAGATCAGATTGGAACCTGGTGCAGCCTCCTGGCTTGCCATTTCCCAGTCAAACCATCCAACCCATGCCAGTATGGAAAGCGTATGTTAAATGATATGATGATGATGAATGAATTTAATAAAATAACATGATCGTTTTTAAGCTGATGTTTGGAGCATAAATTACCATGAAATTTTGATAGAATGTTGTTATTCAAATCATTTCGATATGGAAAGTTTGTATCAGTCTCAGGCAGGTTGGTATTAAGAGGGCTAAATAATGATACAGGTTTGAAGATAAACTGTTTTACACTCCTTAGAATAGGTCAAGCTTTAGCCCTTTAACATTGTGTCAAATGCAATGCTAATTCATTCACATTATTTTCACTTAATCAAGCATTATCTCAGAGTTTCAATATTACAATCATGTGATTTTATATTCTTAGAATAACATTGTAGGGTAGGTGTGAGAGGCCAGATGTGGCCAGTTTAAGTGTGAAAGGGATAAGTATTGAAACTTCTGTTATCTACTATTTTAATTGTTGACCTTCTCAAATGTATAGGCGAGGATTTTTTTCTTTCCCCCTTTCATTCTCAATGCTCTTCTATAGCGTAGTAATAAATATTTGGTTAAAAATAAGCAGTGCTCTTAACAAAGAATTTCTTTTTATAGTTGGAGACAAATATGAAGTTGAGATATGCAGTAGTAAAAATGTTGCATAATTTATGTAATAAATATCAGGGGCAATTGCTGTTCCCTTCTTTCTGCTGTTCATATCAAGAGTTGACTTGTACTTGGAGTGGCAGAGGGGTGGGGAAACGAATAAAAAATGAGATCAAAGCTATATTTTATTTCACTGCCACATAGATTTTCTTCCCTCTTTAATGATTTTTTTTTCTTTTACTCTTCTAGCGAATACTTTATTTCTGTGATTTCTATCTATCTAGTGGCATCTATCTTCTTCACATTATTGATTTGTGTGTTACTGCTGCTCTTGTCAATCAACTAAATTTTATGATTTCCACTGTTCAAGTAAGATCATATGATAAATACTGCATGGCCTTTTTTTCTTCTTCTTTTTTTTTTTTTTATATTCTCTCCATGTATTTGCATGGGTGTGTTTAATGTAACTGACTCATTACTACAATGAGTTGGACTAAAGAACATTCTGATTTATTCAAAGTTCTGTGTTTAATGAAAAAGATTACTCATAGCACTACGTTCTTCTCTTCACCTTTATTTATCTTCCGAGAATTTTTTTTCTGTCAAGGATGTGAGGAGAAAAAAAAAAGGGAGAAAATATAGTTATTTCTACCTATCTACCTACTACCTATAGATGCATGTATATATATATGTGTGTGTGTTTACTTTCCAGCCACATGACTCTCGGCTCAGTCCCACTGCATGGCATCTTCGGGAAGTGTCTTTTGCTATAGCCCTGGGCCGACCAAAATGGATTTGGTTGATGGAAACTTACACACACACAAACCCACATTCATAGATACATGTGTGTCTTTGTGTTCGTCCCCTACCACCACTTGACAACTGGTGTTGGTTTGTTTATGTCCCTGTAACTTAACAGTTTGGCAAAAGAGAGACTGATAGAATAAGCACCAGTAAGATCAAAAAATAGGTAGTGGGGTCAATTTGTTTCACTAGACCCTTCAAGGTGGTTCCCCAGTGTGGCCACAGTGCACTGAGTGAAACAAAAAAAAAACAAAAGATAAACATACACCCACCCACACACACACACACACTACATGAGGAGGTTCTGAAAAGTTCCTAACTTAAAGGGTATTGCGAAAGGCCTGACTGGAGGCCCAACTTTCCAAGTTCTTTTACAGTGCTTAGAAAATACTGAAGGACTGCTACAGTAAGTGTGTGAATTTGAGAAGGGAATATGTTGAATAAAATCATAATTAACTGATCCTCCTGTATTTTCTTTTACACAAAACCAGGAACTTTTCAGCCCCACATCGTGTGTGTGTGTATATATATATATATATAATGTGTATGTTTGCGTAAATTTGTGGTGCTTAAACATTTGATACCAAGATGTGTTTAAATACTCTCTTTCTCTTTTACTCTTTTACTCTTTTATTTGTTTCAGTCATTTGACTGTGGCCATGCTGGAGCACCACCTTTTAGTCGAGCAAATCGACCCCGGGACTTATTCTTTGTAAGCCCAGTACTTATTCTATCGGTCTCTTTTGCCGAACCGCTAAGTGACGGGGACGTAAACACACCAGCATCGGTTGTCAAGCAATGCTAGGGGGACAAACAAGGACACACAAACACACACATGCATATATATATATATACATATATACGACAGGCTTCTTTCAGTTTCCGTCTACCAAATCCACTCACAAGGCATTGGTCGGCCCGGGGCTATAGCAGAAGACACTTGCCCAAGATGCCACGCAGTGGGACTGAACCCGGAACCATGTGGTTGGTTAGCAAGCTACTTACCACACAGCCACTCCTGCGCCTAAATACTAACAAAAAAAAAAAATAATACAGTTCAAGATTCCATTGTATTAATTTAATTTTTAAATAATAATAATTATTAGTGACATTTTAAAAATAGAAACTGGGCTATTTGATGGGCCTTATATATGAACAGAAAAGAAAATGAAAAAACTAAAGTAGAAAAATAGGATAAATGTTAAAGGCAAATATTGCGAAAGTTTTCAAGAGAAATGGTCAAGTCTGGCTTTGACTGGGTGGGGTAGAACTATGGAGAATTCTTCTAACAGAAGATACAAATGCTGATGATAATCATTAACATATATCTGTGATCTGTTTTCCCTCAAATCAAAGATGGGAGCAGGAGAGACAGTAAATATACAAGTTACTACAATATTGCTGTAAAATATGAGGAATTTCATAAAGTGAGTGGAGAAAAAAATATTTCAGTCTTGTTTGGGGTTGGAAGGGGTTTATTTTTTTTATTTTTAAAATTTTTTATTTGGGTTTTTTTTTTTCTAATACCCTTCTCTGTTGGCTTAAAAGTTCTTTGAGACTCTCTGTGAATTTAATTACTTCATTGTGGTTGATTCTTTTCAAATCTAATCAATTGTGTATTTTTCTCAGGAATCAATAATAAACATTGATGTAGGCAGATATTTATATATACTTTTTCTATCTGCTTTTTACTTTTATAGTCTTTCTACATTTCTACTTCTCTCTCTCTCTCTCTCCCTCTTTATCTGTCTATCTACCTATCTATCTACCTATCTATCTATCTATCTATCTCCATCTCTTGTTGCTTACTCTCATTATAAGAATGTGGCTACTTACCTACAAATGTAGGTTGTTTAAATCCTCGAAATATATCAAAGACTGTTTACATGTGTCTTAAAATTATCTTTTTATAGAGAATTGTTGTCAGAACATTGTCAGAGAGTAAAGAAACGTAGATGGTTTAACTATTTTTACCTTGAGCAGCCTAAACATCATGGAGTATTATAAAGAGAGAAAGAGAAAGATACGGGGGGGGGGGCTGAAAGAGAGGAAAGAGGAGAATTCAGTAAGAAAATTATATATAAAAAAAAAAAAGATATATGGAAAAAAAAGAAAAAAAAGACAGTAGGTTGGGAGAATTAGTAACACTGTGGTTTTGTATTGAATCAAAGTAAGCCTTCTTGCTGTTCGTATTTTATGTCTTTTTCTTCTAAAAGCAAAAATTAAAATAGGGAGGTGGTGGAGAGGAGGTGGAAGTAAAATGCTGTAACAATTAGATATATATGTGCATGTAAATGTATGTATACACGTGTGCATATGTATGTAGATTTGTGCATATTGATATATGCATGTGTATGTATGTAAATTTGTGTATATGTATATATATAACATATATAACATATATGTATGTATGTATGTATGTTCACGCACATATATATATATAATTATGCACACACATAACATACACTCACATCCAAATACACACACACACAACCACTTACCAACACTTTACCAAACTCACTGGACATCTTGTCTTCTCATACATAGATCTTTGTTGTATTGTTAAAACTTATAAGATTTCTCCTCTTCCTTCTTTCTTTTCTTCCCCTTCTTGTAATAATTCGCAGACATGATGTAATATTTCAAAACATGTTTTCTTTTGTTATTTATTTTTTTTATATATATGTTTCATTTTACTTATTTAAATATTTTTCTATCAATAAGTCTTTCAAATATCATTTAAATTTTGTTTTATCTTGCTTCGTTATTTGAATCATCATCATCATTTTAATGACTACTTTTCCATGCCTGCATGGGTCAGAAGGAGTTTCTTCCTTTCTTTTTTTTATTTTTGAAGCATAGATTTTCTACAGCCAGAGGCTCTTCCTGTTGCCAACCCTCACCTATTTCGAAATCTCCCCTTGGCCAAACATGTTCTAGTAGAATATAGGAAAGGAATAACTTTGCTTATATAACAGTAACATTCATTTACACCTCTCAGGTGATATCAAGGCAAGGAGTCACAAACACATACACATGCATATACATATATATATATATATATATATATATATATATATATATGATGTATGTCTATGTGGTGCTTTGCTGTCCTCAAGAAGACCCATCCACCAGAGCAAAATTGATTATCAGTGCTGGTGCCACATAAAGAGCACCCAGTCCACTCTGTAAAGTGGTTGGTGTTAGAAAGGGCAACCAGCAGTTAGAAACTATGCCAGAACAGACAATGGAGCCTAATGTGACCCTTAGACTTACCAGTTCTTGTCGAACCATTGAAACCATCCAATTCATGCCAGCAGGGAAGATGAACAGTAACTGTTTGCCTGTCCAAAGCCTTTTCATAACATTCCCCTGAGTGTCCACGTCCATTTTCAGACTTTTAGTGAGCTCTTGTTTCCTATGCTCTGGGCAATAGAAATCGTTTCTTTCATAAGTCCCAACTTACTCTGGTGGTTGAAAAAATTGGTAAAGTGTCTATCAGATACAATGCTTGAAATGCCAGGGAAAGGTCCTGTGTGTCACATGATACACAGAATGGCAAAGAATTAAACAATGATGATGCTGAAGAATACATTACCTACTGAGGATTCTGTACAGAGTGCCTCATGGTATTTGTTCCCATCCTTTGCATTCTGAATTGTCGGATGGTAAACTTAATCCATTGCCTTAATCCACCACCGCCACCCTCCTGGTCCTTGGGTACTTTAACAGAGTTTACTTTATGGCAAGTATTCATGCCTGGTTTTTAGTTTTACCTGTTTGCATTTAAACCAGCCACATCAGGTCCAAACTTTCTACTTCTTTTATGTTCAAACCGGCCATATCCAGCCTCTCACACCTACCCTACAATATCAATCTAAAATATATATTATCACATCATCGAAATCTTAAAGCTATGAGATACTGCTTGATTAATTCAAAACAATGTGAATAAATAAGCATTGCATTTGACTGAGTAATTTGAATGGTAAAGGGTTAAGGATAGCTTCCTTCCTTTCTCCCCACTTGTTTCACAAACCCTAGAAAACACCTGCTGCCCTTATTTCTCTCGCTAATTGGTAAAAACAAACAAAAATCCCTGTGACAGCTTCACTGATCTTTTCTAGTGTTTTAGTGAGTAACCCTCTTCCAGGCTGTTAAGTGTTTCTGATTTTTATTCATTTTATTTACTTTACTTCTTGTCTGCCACCCAACCCTACGTGCAGTTTTTGATCAATTCAGCTTGTAGATTTGCCTCCCTTGCACTTTATTGACAAGAGTTATTATCAAAGCTTATGACTTTTTCTCTACATTATTATGGATCAATTTTAATTAAGATCTTTTTAGGACTCAATGCTTTGATTATGTTGGCATCATCAACATAATTATTCTTTCACCACTGGAATTACTTCACCAAAACAAGACATACAAAACCATCGGATATCATGATATTCCACATGTCCATTTTTGGTGCTAGTGTTTCTTATCATCATCATCATCATCATCATCATCATCATCATCATCATATAAATTTGGTGGAGAGCTTGCACAATCATTAGCATGCCAAACAAAATGCTTAACAGTATTGAATGTCCTGAGTTCAAATTCAAGGTTGATAAAATAAGGACCATTTGCACACTGAGATCAATGTAATCAACTAGCTCCCTCTCCCAAAATTTCAGGCTTTGTGCCTATATTAGAAAACTATTTTTATTATTATTATTATTATTACTATGAAGGTAGTGAGCTGGCAGAAATGTTAGCACTCCAGGAGAAATGCTTAGCAGTATTTCATCTGTCTTTATGTTCTGAGTTCAAATTCTGCCAAGGTCAGTTTTGCCATTTATCCTTTTGTGGTCGATGAATTAAGTACCAGTTGCGTACTGGGGTCGATCTAATTGACTGGCCCCCTCCTCAAAACATTCTGGCCTTGTGCCTAGAGTAGAAAAAGTATATTAGAAAACTATTATTATTATGAGGGCAGTGAGCTGGCAGAATTGTTAGCACACTGGGCGAAATGCTTTGCAGTATTTCATCTGCTGCTGCGTTCTAAGTTCAAATTCTGCCAAGGTCGACTTTGCCTTTCCTCCTTTCAGGATCAATAAATTAAATACCAGTCAAGTACTGGGGTTGATGTAATCGACTAACTCCCTCCCTATAAATTCCAGGCTTTGTGCCTGTTGTAGAAAGGATTATTCATCATCATCGTTTAACGTCCATTTTCCATGCTGGCATGAGTTGGACGGTTTGACTGAGGTCTGGAGAGTCAGGAGGCTGCACCAGGCTCCAATCTGATTTGGCAATGTTTCAACAGATGGATGCCCTTCCTAACGCCAACCACTCTGAGAGTGTAGTGGGTGGTTTTTTATGTGCCACCGGCACAGGAGCCAGTCAGGCGGGCCTGGCTTCAGTCACTTTTGGATAGTACTTTTTAACGTGCCACTGGCATGGGGGCCAGTTGAGGTACTGGCATTGGCCACATTCGGATGGTGCTTTTTACGTGCCACCGGCACAGGAGCCAGCGAGCAAGCAGAATTGTTACCATACTGGGAAAAATGCTTAGCAGTATTTCATCCTTCCTTATATTCTGAGTTCAAATTCTGTCAGGATCAACTTTGCCTTTCATCCTTTCAGGGTTGATAAATTAAGTGCTAGTGAAACACTGGGGTCGATGTAATCAGCTAGCCCGACCCTACTCCTCCACAATTTCAGGCCTTGTGCCTATAGCAGAAAAGGATTGTCATTAAGGCAGCAAGCTAGCAAAATCATTACCATACTGCGCACAATGCTTACCAGTATTTCATCCATCCTTATGTTCTAAGTTCATATCACACCAAGGTCAACAGGGTTGATAAAATAAGGTCCAGTCGGGCACTGGGGTCAATGTAGTCGACTAGTTCCCTCTCCCAAAATTTCAGGCCTTTTGCCTTTATTAGAAAGGATTATTATTATTATTATTATTATTATTACTGTTATTATTATTGGTTTTGTATCTAAGCATGTGTTTACCATACTAAGAAGAAAAAGGAATTAAATAAAAAAACTTTTACATTGAGAATTTAAGTGAATGGAAGACCTTGCGGTAGGTTTACCTGAGAATTAAGGTGCTCCCCACCACACCTTTTTTTTTCTTTCATATTGCCAGTTGGTATTATTAGACTTAAACAAGCTGGAATGAGAATCTTTGTCATGTTACTACTGTTATTTAACATATATATGCATGTGTATGTATACATATATCTATGTATTTATTTATATATTTATATACATGTGTGTGTGTGTGTGTGTGTGTATATATAAAGAGAGAGAGAAATGTGTTTTTAACTTGGTTGCTACTTGTAACAGGTTAGAAGCAGCCTTTGTTGATTGATGCTATTGAAGAAAAGTATACCAGTGTTAATAAATGAACTCTAATGAAGTCATTTGAAAATATCTTCAATAATAATAATAATAATAATAATAATAATAACAATTTTATTTGCCACAAGGATGAAAGACGAGAAGACATTTCAAGAAAAAATTCAGTTTTCACAGAATCGATTATAGGGGGGGAAAAAAGAGAATATACATGAAAAGCAAATGGTATAAAATTGGGTGGCTTTATGGAGATCAGCTTTCTAGGGTTGATTAGTCATGCAACCCCACACACCTGGGAATTGCCCTGACTACTAAGAGCAAGTGCTCACTCCCAGCTTTGTTCTCTGGCCTACAAGCACATGCTCTGAGTAGGCTCATTCATGTGGGCTTTTCTGATCACTTTCACCTATCTTTCAATAAATTCACTACATGTGGCAACATGATTCCTCAAGTCACAGTGGACAACTGTGAATGAAACGGTTTCACCACAACTATCCACATCTAGGACAGCCTCAGCCAATGGTCTTACCATGTCAGTAGACTTTATTCTAAACCAAACCTGGGATTTTTGGTGGTTGGTGTGAAATGCCCTGGCTAAAAGCCTCTTGGTTGATTTTTCATTTATGCATAAGGTCACAAAGTTTTGCAGATAAAGCAGTGGGTAATTAATTAAAATAAATCCCAGAATGTGATTGGTTCTTTTTTATTTTATCAGCAGCTGAAGGACGAAAGGTAAAGTTGTTCTCTATAGAATTTGAACTCAGAATGTAAAGGGTCATTCCTCCACTTGTATGCTACAAGTTTATTTTGTTCAATGTTATACCAACTCTGCTACTTTACAGGCTTTTTCATACTACTATTACTAGTGATGGTGGTGATGGTTTCAAATTTTTGGCACAATGCCGACAATTTTGGGGGTGAGGTGAGTGGAAGGGTGGGGGTGTTTTAGTCAACAAAACCCTTCTTAGCACTTGACTGGGGCACTTTATTTTATCAATCCCAGAAGGATAAAAGGCAAATTCAACCTCGGTACGATTTGAACTCACTAGTCAGAAACATTAAATAATTAATCTGCCATTTTATAAATTCTACCATCCACTTCTCTTTAAATAAATTATAATTTTTCACATTTTCAGAAGCTGACACATAAGGGATGAGTACAAGTGATATGTTTATTGGGGTGAGTGGAGGTGAATTCTTTATAGGGAATGAGTGGAGGTGATTCGCCTAAGGGATGAGTATAGGTGAATCACATAGGAGATGAGTACAGGTTGTTCACCTAAGAAATGAGTACAGGTGACTTCTTTATAGGGGATGAGTGGAGGTGAACTACTTATAGGGGACATGCATAGGTGGTTCACTTTTAAGGGATATGCTCAAGTGATTCATTTTTATGGGATGAGTATTGTTGGCTCTTTTATAGGTGATGAGTAGTCTTGTATGTGTGTGTGTGTGTATATATGTAAGTAGTTGTGTGGAAGCACAATGGCCCAGTGGTTAGGGCAGCAGACACGTGGTCACAGGATCGCTGTTTCAATTCCCAGACCGGGCCTTGTGAGTGTTTATTGAGTGAAAATACCTAAAGCTCCATGAGGTTCCAGCAAGGTGTGGTAGTGAACCCTTCTGTACTCTTTCACCACAACAATCTCTCACTCTTTCTTTCTGTTTCTGTTGTACCTGTATTTTCTAGGGCCAGCCTTGTCACACTGTGTCACGCTGAATCCCCCCCGAGAACTACGTTAAGGATACACGTGTCTGTGGAGTACTCAGCCACTTGCTTGTTAATTTCATGAGCAGGCTGTTCCGTTGATCGAATCAATTGGAACCCTTGTTGTCGTAACCAACAGAGTGCCACGATATGTAAGTAGTATGTGAATGTGTGTGTGGAAACAAGATGTAAACATTGGCAAGGAAAGCAAACAAAAGAATCCTACTTTTGAACAAAAATACCTTGTGGTATTTATTCCTCCCGAGCACTAGCGTAGCTAGAGTGTGCTGCCTGAGGTGGCCCTTCCATCTGCCACCCCCAGACCCCATGAAAAAACACATTGCCTACAGCAATAGCCTACAACAGGATGAAACGTACTGCCTGGGGTGGAGTGCTCCTCCTGCCCCCTCAGTTACGCTAGTGCTCCCGAGTTACACCAATGCAAAGTACATTATAATGATTCGATTGTCTGATCGATCACGAGATCATGATATATATATATATATACACACACATATACATATATATGATGGGCTTCCACAGTTTTCATCTTCCAAATTCATTCATAAAGCATTGTTTGGCCTGTGACTCTTGTAGAAAATCCAAGGTGCTACACACTGAGATTGAACCTGAAACCATGTGGTTGCAAAGCAAGCTTCTTAATCCCTCAGCCAAGCCTGTGTCTATATTATTATTTTTTTTTTTTTTTTTCCAGTTTCTTGAAACCTGATATAGCATGACCCCTGCTTTTTTTTTGTTACCTTTTGCCAATGACATTTTATGTACCTCAACAACCCCGTTTATAACAAGGACTGCACCATATCTTTAAAAAAAGAATATAGTTTGCTCTTGTAGATAGAACCTAAGGGCTTAGTTCATCAATCCATTGCCATTTTATAATAATACCATGATGCAGGCTATATCTGTTGTTTACATGAATGACGAGCAGAGCATTTGAGAGTGGGAGCGATGGTGGTGATGGGTGGAAGGGTTAGGTTTCTAATAAATTCAACCTGAGGCTCAGCTTTGATACTGCATTTAACTGTTTCACTGACTCCACTTGTGTACGTTACTTGGCAAAAAAAAAAGACATACATATTTCACCCTCAAACTCTCCTTCCTTGCTCACATACACACACCACACTGGCCATTTATCTATCTATCTATCTATCTTATCTATCTATCAATCTATCTATCTATTTATCTCTCTATCTGTCTATCTTATCTATCTATCAATCTATCTGTCTATCTTATCTATCTATCTATCTTATCAATCAATCTATCTATCTATCTATCTATCTATCTATTATCTATCTATCTATCAATCTATCTGTCTATCTATCTATCTTATCAATCAATCTATCTATCTATCTATCTTATCAATCTATCTATCTATCAATCCATCCATCCATCCATCCATCTATCTATCTATCTATCTATCTATATTATCTATCTATCTATTTATCTCTCTATATGTCTGTCTATCTATCTATCTATCTATCTATCAATCTATCTATCTATCTTATCTATCTATCTATCAATCTATCTGTCTATCTTATCTATCTATCTATCTTATCAATCAATCTATCTATCTATCTATCTATCTTATTTATCTATCTATCTTATCAATCTATCTATCTATCTTATCTATCAATCTATCTGTCTATCTATCTATCTATCTATCTATCTTATCAATCTATCTATCTATCAATCCATCCATCCATCTATCTATCTATCTATCTATCTATCTATCTATTTATCTCTCTATATGTCTGTCTATCTATCTATCTATCTTATCTATCTATCTTATCTATCTATCTTATCTATCTATCTATCTATCTATCTATCTATCTATCTATCTATCTATCTATCTATCTTATCTATCTATCTTATCTATCTTATCTATCTATCTATCTATCAATCTTTCCATTTATCTATACACATACACACATAAACACAGTTGATCGATCATGAAAGGTCATACAATCACATTTAGTGTGGAACATGATCAGCTATTTATCCTTTTTTTTTTTTTACTATCCATACCAGTGCAGTGGTCTGTTCTGCACACTATCAAACAATACCTATACTGTTATTTCAACTTACATTCGTCTTTCATAGAACTCTGCTTAGTTTCGTTTTGTCAATAGGGTTTCCTTTCTGTCTCTCTTTCTTCATTTCTTTCCTTTTTTTGTCTGCAATCCTCACATATTCAACTCGAAAACAAACGTTTTTCTTTTATTGGTTTGCTTCTAAATCTTTGTAGGCTCCACAAAAATGGGAAAAACTTGTGAACTTTCTTCGTTCTGTTAACCACTTACCTACTTGCTATTTTGACAATTCCACATTAAGGAAAGTTCAGTTTGCTTTGGTTAAGGAATAGGGGTGGGTAGTGGTTGTTGGGGTAGAAAGACTGAAACACTTCAAGGTGCTCTGATTATTTTGAAAACTGCATTTCTAGTTTTACTCGCTGTCCTTTATGGAAATGCTAATTTAATAGACTCACATAGGTGTAGGCATGGGAATGTGGTTAGGAAGTTTGCTTCCAAGCCATGTAACCTTGTGCAACACCTTCGACAGGTGTCTTCTATTATTGCTCCAGACTGACCAGAGATTTGTGTGTGGATTTGGTTGATGGAAACTGAAAGAAGCCCTTTGTGTGTGTGTGTGTGCTTGTTTCTACTCTGGTCTAGACATCATGTGATGCTTATAAATGAGCATCATTGTCATTCAAACAATGTTGTTCATTTCCAGTCTTCCATGGATAACATATCTGGAAACAGGTTGGGTTGGTGACAGGAAGAGCATCCAATCATAGCTGATATGACTCAGCAAAATCTGTCTGATCCATGCTAGCATGGGAAAAAAAAATGAATGGATGCTAAATGATGATGGAGATGATGATGATGACATCTATCAAAATGTTTTTTTCTTTCTTTTTTTTTTGTTTTATTTTTGTACACTCTCTCATATCTGTTTGCAAGGTCAAATTTGTATATTTCAGTAAAGATTCCTTAGATCATGTGGATAGTTTATTTTTCTCTCTCATTTACAATCCAAGGACAAATTTGCCTTGACACATTCCTTTCTGCATAATCAAAAGAAAGGAGCAATGAATTGGAGAACCAACCCTCGTTTTTCATCTTCAGCATCTATTGTCTGATGGTGACTTGTCATACAGGACAATATAGAGCAATTCTCAGTGCGCCTCCCCACCCAACCTTCTTATTAATGTCTTCGCTATTCTGTATAATGTGATATGTGATATTAAGAAATCTTCAATCACCATTGCTTCAATCTTTTTCTCAGTGAAACCACTTAAATCTTTTTTTCTCTTTTCACCTTCGAACATTTCCTCTACACATTTCTTTCTGCCAATAAGTTTTAATAGTTTGCATAGATCCCATGTGTGTTTTCTTCAGTTGCCTCCTTTGCACATAATTTTCCACAAGTTTTCTCTTAGAGCACAAGTGTGTGTGTGTGTGTGTGTGTGTGTGCATGCAGTCAAGCATGGCTGACAGGTTAAGAAGCTCGCTTTACAACCATGTGGGTCTGGGTTCAGTTCCATTGTATGGCACCGTGGGTGGATATCTTCTATTATAGCCCTGGACCAACCAATGCTTTGTGAGTGAATTTGGTAAATGGAAACGGTGTGGAAGCCCATCATATGTGTGTGTTTGTGTTGCTTCCCACAACACTTGACAACTGGTGTCAGTTTGTTTTACATCCCCATAACTTAGCAGTTCAGCAAAAGAGACCAATAGAATAAGAACTAAATTTAAGAAATAAGTACTAGGGTTGATTTGTCCAACTAAAACCCTTGGAGGGGCTGCCCCAACATGGCCATAATTCACTTGCTGAAATAACTAAAAGCACCATCCGAACGTGACTGATGCCAGTTCCCCCTGACTGGCTCCTGTGTCAATGGCACGTAAAAAGCACCCACTATACTCTTGGAGCGGTTGGCATTAGGAAGGGCATCCAGCTGTAGAAACCTTGCCAGATCAGATTGGAGCTTGGTACAGCCTTCTTACTTGCCAGTCCTCGGTCAATCTGTCCAACCCATGCCAGCATGGAAAACAAACGTTAAACGATGATGATGAAGATAAGGTGTGTATGTGTGTGTGTCCCTGTGTTACACACCAAAAGAGACTTCATTTTTTTTTGTATTTTGGTATCTCCAAAATCTTCAAACTTAGCTTCTCATCTCCCTTAATTATCTCTCGAAGAATTTATGAAATGGATACAAGTATGAGAAATCTTCAAACAAAGGAATCTGGATTATTAAGTAGAGGCCATGGATAATAAGCACAAATGGTGGATATTAAACAGGATAAGGTGACAGTTTTTCATTAAATGCCTTGTGACATTTAATCAAAACACTATTTTGTAGTAAGAGCATTGTAGTTCACTTCAAGCATTGTAATACCAAAGCTTTCTGTTTTCTCTCTTTTTACCTTCTTCATTATTTTGTAGTATTCGTTCCAATTCTTCACATTTTGAGTGCAAATCCTTCCGAGGTCAATGAAATAAAGTACCAGTTAGATACTGGGGTTGATGTAATCAATGAATCCCCTTAGTCTTAACGGTACTGGCCTTGTGTCAAAATTTGAAACAACAAGCTGACAGAATCGGTAGCACACTGAGGAATCTGCTTTGTGGCAATTTTTGTCTGCCTTTACTACATTCTGAGTTCAAATTCTGCTGAAGTTGGCTTTGCTTTTCATCCTTTTGAGGTCGAGAAAATAATTACCAGTTGACCACTGGGGTCAATGTAATCTGTTTAACCCCCACCTGAAATTGCTGGCCTTGAGCCAAGATTTGAAACAATCGTTGTTGTTAAAGGCAGTGAGCTGGCAGAAATTTTAGCACGCTGGGCAAAATGCTTAGCGGTATTTTGTCTGTCTTTACATTCTGAGTTCAAATTCTGCCAAGGTTGACTTTGCCTTTCATCCTTTGGGGGGGGGGTCAGTAAATTAACTACCAGTTGCGTACTGGGGTCGATCTAATCAACTGCCCCCCCTCCTCAAAAATTTCAGGCTTTGTGCCATGTGGAGAAAAGGTTATCATCATCATTATATTATTATTATTATTATTATTATTATTATTATTATTATTATTATTATATTAGCTGGAGCTAAGTATGTGCTTATCTCCAGGCTAAGCCATCTCCTTCCTTACTACACCACAATCAACACAAAATGAATGCCTACCATCTAGTTATATGAGGTCTAACTAGCTCTAATGACCTTTTTGTGCAAGTTACGTCCATTCATTAATACATGGCTATATAACTGAATTTCATATGCGATATTTAGCTAAGCCTGAACCCAAAATTAAAATAACAAAAAAGAAAGAACAACAACAAAAAAATTACATACATACATCTATATATATATATATATATATATATATATAAGAATTGCTTTAATTCCAAACAGCTTCTTGCCCTGCAGAATCAACTTTTATTAGTCAATCAAACACAGCAGGCTATAAAAATAAATGTTCTAGTGTATATATTATTTTATCCTCGTCCTTTGATCGCTTAATATTTGCAGTAAGTTGTAGATAGATGTAGCAGGAGCTGGCAGAAACAGCAGAGCAGCAGACTATAGAGAAATAAAGAAAGAAAGAAATACCCTGTCAGTATTTAGTTTTATCCAACTACCTTTTTAAGTTCAGATCTCTCCCTCAAGCTTGATTAAATAACTTACCAGCACAAGTGTTTGTGTGTGTGTGTGTTTATATGTATGTGTATATGTATGTGTGTGTATGTATATATGCATATACATAAGTATATGTGTTTGTATGTATGTATATATTTATACGCAAGTATGTGTGTGTGAGTGTGTGTGCAGGCTTGGTTGTGTGAGTAAAACGTTTGCTCCACAATCACATAGTTTCATGTTCAATGCCTCTGCTTGGCACTTTGAATAAATAAATGATTTCCAGTGTAGCCTCAGACCAACCAAAATCTTGTGATTGAATTTGATAGACAGGAATTGAAAGAAGCTTTTCATGTGTGTGTGTGTCTGTATGTAGCGGTACAGGCTGTGTGGTTTCAGTCCCACTGTGTGGCAGTACCTTGGGCAAGTGTCTTTGACTGTTTATTGCCTCAGGCCAAACTAAGCTTTGTGAATAGATTTCATAGACAAACTGAAATAAGTTTATCAGTGTGTGTGTGTGTGTGTGCGCAGCTTTGGATGAGTGTATATGTCTGTATCTCTTTATCCTGACATCACATGATAGCTGTAAGTGAGTAACACCTACACACAAGTGGTATCCAATCTGACATCTCTTATCCCAGGTCTTGTTGGTTTTGAATTGTCTTTGGTGCTTCTGTCAATTTGCATTTTTTCTAGATAAGGATTTTACTCACCTTTACTTCTGGGAAGGTCCATATTCATCTGGCTTCCATCCTTCAACCTGTCCAGCATGAGAGACCCTACCAGAAGCTTGCACTCTGTTGGCATAGCTCCCAGGGTTCATTGAGGCGGAAAAATCACAAAAGTGCAATAAGGTCTGAACCATTCAACTGCAGAAGACTTTTTCATTTTAATAATTCTGCTTCTCTGTTTCTCTGTCACAATCTCACCTTTCATCATCCGACACAAGATCCCCTCCTCCATTGCCCCAACCCCTCTCAAAATTCTTTGTCTTGCAAGTTACTTGGTGACCCTGCTGGTGCCACATAAAAAGCATCCAGTCCACACTGTAGAGTAGTTGGCATTTGGAAGGGCATCCAGCTGTAAAAATCATGCCACAACTAACCTTGCCTATGCTAGTCACACATCAAAAGCATTGAGTCCACTCTGTGGCGTGGTTGGTGTTGGGAAGGACATCCAGTTGTAAAAACTGTGTTAAAACAGACACAGTAGCCTGGGGTAGTCTTCTACTTGACTGGCTCCTGTCAACTGTCCTGCCCATGCATGCATGGAAAATGGACGTTAAACGATGATGATGATGTTTCTCAATTTGCTCACTTTTTTTTGTATCTGGAAGGCTCTTCCCAAGATAAATAGTGACCTGTATTTTTACCTTGTTTATTAAATAATGGATTAGCAGAATTATTAGATAGGATGAAATACTTTGGAGCATTTCTTCTGGTTCTCTATGACCTCAAATCCCATTAAGGTTGACTTCATCTTTTATCTTTCAGGGGTCAACAGAATTAAGTACCGGTCAAGTACCGGAGTTAGTCCATCCTACTATTCTACTGACCTAAAATTTCTGGCTTTCTGCCTGTCTTAGAAATTGAAAAACAAATGTTTACATGCTATTACAGTAAGTTTGGAATAATATTCCACAGGAACCTCTAAAGCCAATGAGGGTGCCTCTGCATGGTCTCTTGACTTGCTAGAAACTTCAGCCCAAACTCCCTGAAAATTACAACTTATTATCCTCAGACCTGGCTGAGGTTTGCACCATCTCAATCAGGCATTTCTTATCCTTGTCTCTCTTCTTCTCTAAAAATTATGCTCAATCCTTCCCTGAATGGTATCCCTCTGGAGCTTCTTCTCTACTCCTGTCTTTATTGCACATGTTCCTTTGCAATGACTCAAGAGGAACATTAGAACACATTGAATGGTATAGTCTTTGGTACACCACTCTCTTTTACTTGTTTCAGTCATTGGCCTGCAGTCATGCTAGGGCTTTGCCTTAAAGGATTTTACTCAAACAAATCAACCCCAATGCTTATTTTTTTAAACTCTGGTACCTATTCTGTTGGACTTTTTTGCTGAACTGCTTAGTTACAGGGATGTAAACAAACCAATGCCAGTTGTCAAGTAGTGAGGGTGGGGTACAAAGACACACACACATACAACAAACTTCCACAGTTTCCATCTACCAAATTCTCTCACTGGGCATTGGTCAGCCTGGGGTTAGGTAGAGTAGAAGGCACTTGCCCAAAGTGCCATGCAGTGGAACTGAACTTGAAACCATCTTAACCACACAGCCATGTCTAACAAAAAGAAAGAAAACCATTGAGATGGTCATGGCTAGGCTACCTTTGGTTCATAAGTTTACTTGATTTGAGCAAACCTTTTGGCTAAACCACATGAAAAGATCAATGTAGTCCATAGCCAAACAACCTTTCTTCTTTTTGTTAGAGAGATTTTAAACACAAGGGTTACTGTTTGGGGGAGGTCTTATTTCTTTACTGTTATGGATATCGCATTTTTCTTTTTTTTCTGCTGACTTGTATTATATAGTCTTTGACTCAATTCAGCAGTGCCAAACCAAAAGTATAGAAACTATTATTTCACTTCAATGGTGTTGCTTAATGTATTGATATTGATATTAATAACTTCACCGCACACACACACACACACATTTGACTCCATAATAATAATAATAATAATAATAACAACAACAACAACAGATACTAAAGATGGTGCTATGGCCTTTTCTTTGATAATATCTTTCTTGCTTCTTTAAATTCAGTTCAATGCACACTTGCCTTGAAAATTATCCCTGGAAATGGTGTTACAATATCTGGTGCCATTGAAATGTCTCCTGCACCTCTTAGAAGAACTTTTACCTTCAGTGGTAACTAATTTTGGCGCTATTTTTTTCTTTTTTTACTTCTTTCAGTTATTGGATCAGCTTAAGGGGTTTTAGTCAAAGAAATTTGATGCCAGTACATTTTTTTTTGCTTTTTGTTTTTCTAAGTCTGGTACTTTCTCTTTCTTTCTTCTCTCTCTCTCTCTCTCTCTCTCTCTCTCTCTATATATATATATATATATATATATATATATATATATATATATATATAATATATATATATATAGAGGCGCAATGGCCTAGTGGTTAGGCAGCGGACTCGCGGTCGCAGGATCGCGGTTTCGATTCTCAGACCGGGCGTTGTGTGTGTTTATTGAGCGAAAACACCTAAAAGCTCTACGAGGCTCCGGCAGGGGGTGGTGATCCCTGCTGTACTCTTTCCCACAATGGCGGTGCCCCAGCATGGCCACAGCTCAAGAGCTGAAACTGGAAAAACAAAAACAAAACAAATAGATATATATATATATATATCAGCTCTACTAAGTTAAAGTAACATAAGGAGACCAACGCCAGTTATGATGGATGGGGAAGTGGGGGGGTGCAAAACACACACACACACACACACATGAAAGCTTCCACGCAATTTCTGTCAACCACCAGATCCACTCACAAAGCTTTGGTCAGCCTGGAGCAATAGCAGAGGACATTTACTGAAGGTATCACACATTGGGACTGAACCTAAGACCATGCAGATGGGAAGCAAGCTTTTTCCCACACACCCATGCCTGCACCTATATATACACATCATATATATATATATATATATATATATATGATGGGACTCTCCCATCATCAGATGATGTATGAGGGTTTCACAATTTCTTACCGAACAACTATACAGATGATTTGTTTATAGTGATCAAATGTTTGTGTAGACATAAGCTCACTCCCTCCATCAGATCGACATTACCTGTATAGGTGCAACAGGTGCCACATGTCAGATGAGGAAATGATCACAGAGCAACGTGAAACAAAGTGCTTTGCTCAAGAACACAGCGCAACGCCTGGTCTGGGAATCGAACCCACAATCTCTTAGTCGTGAGTGCAACACCTTAGCCATGGAGCATCGCCTTTTGTCAAAGAAATCAAACCCAAGAACTTATTCTTTGTAAGCCTAGTACTTATTCTTTGTAAGCCTAGTACTTATTCTACCAGTTCTTTTGCTGAACTGCTAAGTTATGGGGACATAAACACACCAACTTCAGTTGTCAAGCAACAGTCGGGGGTGGAACAAACTCAGCCATACAAACATATACATACATACATACATATATATATGAAAGAAGCCCTTTGTGTATGTGTGTGTGTGTGTGTGTATATATATATATATATATATTATATATATATATATATATATATATATATATGATATACACAATGGGTTTCTTTCAGTTTTCATCTACCAAATCCACTCAGAAGGCTTCGGTCGGCCTGAGGCTATTGTAGAAGACACTTGCCCAAGGTGCCTCTCAGTGGGGCTGAACCCAGAACCATGTGTTTGGGAAGCAAGCTTCTGACCACACAGCCACTCCTGCACCTATATATATATAAAATGTCATCTGTGATGTTTGTGGTGTGGTTGAAAATGAAAAGCATGCCATATACAACAGGGAATCAATGTTAAACAATACAGTTAATACAAGGAGTAATTATTGTTGTTGTTGTTCTACCAATTCCTGTATTGCAATATTGATTTCTGTTCACTAATCACATGACCAATTTTTTAGATGAGGGATATAATTGATTGAACGAGATTCAGTGCACCAGTGGTACTTTGTCACCTTCATAAGGATAAAAGACTGGTGATATATATATATATATATATATATATATATATAAAAGGAAAGAACACAGTCAAGGCTGCATGGCTAAGAAGCTCGCTTCGCAACTGCCTGGTTCCAGTTTCAATCCCACTATGCAGCAGTTTTGGACCATTGGCTTATTGTATTTTCTGATATACAGGTCAATATAGTATATAGAGTAGATTTAGTTAGTAGAGGATGTCTGAGCTTTTGCACTATCTTTCCAAATTCTTTTGCATTTCACATGAAATTTTTTGTGTGAAAAATTTGATTTACATGCCAGAAAATACAGTATATCATAGCCTCAGGTTGTCCAATACTTTGTGATGAAAATAACTGGAAATTGTGCCAAAGCCTGATACAAATAGCAGTGACAAACTGAAAAGTTGTGATGCTCCCGTGTCACTCTCACTGTTAGAAATACTGTGAACCACAGTGATTGGCTCATTAGGAGCATGTGACCAACAACATCATTGTTCACTAATAGCAATATATAATAAATACATAGAATGTTTAACTAAATCCCTGGAATCAGTTATTGTGGTAATAATTGAAATTTTCCAAGTCATTATCCTCATTTTGCAGGTCTGGTTGTGCTTTACACTGCATTGCTCCGTTCATCAATCATTGTGTTGTACAACAATGTTCATTCATTATTCTTGGCTGTGTTAAAAATAACGATTCTGACTTCATGCCTGATGTTGGGGAAACATGGGTAGGAAGAGCAGACACCTGAAGACAATTCATGGTTGAATCAACCAGAGTATTGGTTTGGCCAAAAAATACCTAGCACTTTTTCAATTCCTGCCAATCTCAGCTTTGTTTTACATCTTTCCTGTGGTAATGAAATATGGTACCAGTCTAATAATGTTTGTTCCTTCTCGAGCCATGCCTGGCTCATAAGGGCTGGTTTCCTTGGTGTATAGGTTCCCCACCTGGACGGGACACTAGTCCGTTGCTGGTGAGCTGCAAGATGCAGGAGGAAAGAGTGAAAGTTGTGGTGAAAGAGTCAGCAGAAGTTCACCATTACCTTCTGCTGGAGCTGCGTGGAGCTTAGGTGTTTTGCTCCCCGGTCTGAGATTCGAACCCACATCCCTCGACCGCGATCCCGCTGCTCTAACCACTAGGCCATGTGCCTCCACAGTCTAATAATGAGGTTGATTTATAGTCTTCAAATGCAGTGATTCTCAACTGCAATCAATATGGCCCTTAGGGGTCCGTAGAAGATTTTATTGTTGAAATTTATGAACCATAGATTGCTTATAATTCTACAGTATAAAAAAATATTCTAACAATTTTTTTTTTATACTACAATTCCTAATAATATTTAACAATAAAAATATAATGGATTTTTTTTTATACATTGAGAAGTTATAAGGGTCCTCTGAAGTAAAACAAGAACCAAAAATGGTCTATAGATAAAAATTTTTTTAAATGGTTGGCAACCACTGCTCTAATGCATCCTATATCCTGGAATTATATCTATCCAGGTTTATATCTGTAATTATTGGAACCTTTGAATATGTAACACACTACCTAAATACCGATCTTGAGAAATTAGGCTTCTCAAAACCAGAAAGGAGAAAGCTAATTCAAAGACTACAGATCCATTCCATCATTGGAACTGTAAAAATCTGTAAAACTTTCCAGAAGTTTAGCATTTATATACATATGAGCATGTTTAGATATGCAAGTATATGCATGAGAATACATACATAAAAACAAAACATACAAATCTGCACATATACATACATACATATGCAGATATGAAAATCATATACAAATTCAGTGAGGAGAATATTTATGGACAATTACTTCGAAGCCTGTACTTTGCATACTCGTATTATAAGTTCACATTCATTCTAACAGTCACTGGTGCACTTGTTAATGTTAGAAAACACCTTTCTGGCGAAGCTACAGTTTTCAGACAAAGAGAGAGACGACTTAACAAACACCTTACAGATCTGTATGCAGAAGAGTAAAAATATGCAAGACTTTTCTAAGTTCAACTTGTAACACTTGTCATTGTTGTTATTTCTTTGTTAGAAACCAGCTTCCTTTTTGTAGGACTAACTCAAATAACTTAAAATCACAAAGAACATGTGCGCGCATACATAAATATTTACATACATACATATATACGTCTGTACATACTCTCATTACAATAGTAACAGTATACGATGGGCTTCTTTTAGTTTCTGTCTAGTAAATTCATTCACAAGGCTTTGGTCGGCCTGAGGCTATAGTGGAAGACACTTGCCCAAGGTGTCAGGCAGTGGGACTGAACCCAGAACCCGGAACCATGTGGTTGGGAAGCAAGCTTCTTACCAAACAGCCACTCCTGCGCCTATTTTTTTCTTCTTGTCAGATGAACTGGTTGGTCTGTTTTAAGTGGCTAAGAGGTCAGGAAACTTTTGGTCCAACAGTACTAGTAGAGACTATTGGTAAAAAGATAAACTCTACAGGTACAGTAATGCTATCAGACACACCTGTCCAAGATATACGCACCAAGGAAGCTGTTGCACATTCATTCAATTTTCAAGCATTACTGATTTGTTGAGTAATGTCATACAACTGCCGTTGCATACAGTGGCTTAGCTTGGGCAGAGCTTCAGGGGCATTGTCCTGAAACAAAAAAAATAGCAACAATAAAATGATCCATGAATTAGGGGTGCAATACTTGTGACTAGTTGCAATAGAACAGATCCAGTTATGGGCAAATCCATTTTGAAGATTGCTCTACCACCCTCTTTGACCAGGAAGGACCGGAATTTTTCTCTGTCGGATGGCTATAGCAAAAGAGGTTGTATAGTGAGTGAGGGTGAAAGGACTGAAGACAAACACATTTCTATTCAGTTAAGCCAGCATTGAAAGAGAGAGAGAGAGGTTGATGGAATGAGATATGGGGATGTCAGTCTTCAGAAAAATTCACTCACAATTGTGAAAAGTAATTGTATGCTGCAAGGCAGTGTAACCCATGCAAGCTTGGAAGGCAGGTGAATATGATGACGGTGGTGGTGATGACACTGATGATGATGATGCAACATTCATTTCTGGACCTTGTTTATGTCATTGTCAGAAATTGTATGTGACGGTGTGTGTGTGAGGAGGAGGGGAGATCAATGTCTTAAAGACTTAACAGACTGATAAGCAGGAAATACATAGATTGGTTCTAAAGTGGGAATCAGCAGGATTTGGGGGCAGTTGTGTGAAGCCGCTCATACCCAGTTACCCTGCAAACCCTAGCAAAACCATAGAGCAGAACATAAACTTAACTCCAGGCTCAGTTCACCAAGAACCTTATCCATAGCATTTTCTAACATGTACCTAACACCATATATATATATATATATATATATTTCGAGCTGTTATTAAAAGTATGTGTGTGTGTAAATACTGATTCGATGTCACTGGGGCTTGAAAACTGTATCTTGAGCAGAAGTACAACTTGTTGCTGCTCTGTTTTAAGCTTTGTCTTTGATAATAGAAAGGAAATCATTGAGTTACTATACCTGACAATGACAATAAATGATGCCTTTTCAGTGGTTAAGTCCGTCTATATTTATTAATTCTAGTCATGTCTCAAGTTGAGACTTTCTCAAACTCTATGGTTGAGAAGTGTGCAAATGTGTGTGTGGTATTTTGGATGCATTATGTTTGCTTCTGGCAACAGTAACCTCCTTTATTTCCAGTATATTCCAAATTGGAATCGTTAGTGTTTTGTTTGAATTTTTGTTTTTGTGTTTCTTCTTTTTTTTTAAAAAAAATGTAATAAGAAATTAACATCTTTCTATTTTCGTCCATAAATTTTCAAAAAGAAAAGAATTTTAGTGGCAAAATAAATATAAATATTGCTTCAGTTTGAAAAGAAATATTAATATTGTAATTGCTAAAATAGTGGTGGTGTGCTTTTCCTTTCTCAAATATATTGAAGGAAGAAGGATGGCCAAGGAATTAGATAGCAGGTTTTCAATGAAATTTCTGCTGTAATTTTGACTGTTACTTATTGAAAGGCTTGTGTGTATGTGTGTGTGTGTGCGTGTATATATATAGCAAAGGCCCAGTGGTTAGGGCAACGGACTCGCGGTCGTAGGATAGAAGTTTCAATTCCCAGAACGAGCGCTGTGAGTGTTTATTGAGCGAAAACACCTAAAGCCCAACGAGGCTCCGGCAGGGGGTAGTGGCGAACCCTGCTGTACTCTTCCACCACAACTTTCTCTCACTCTTCCTGTTTCACCTGTATTTCAAAGGGCCAGCTAGCCTTGTTACACTGTGTCATGCTGAATTTCCCCCCAGAACTACGTTAAGGGTACACATGACTGTGGAGTGCTCAGCCACTTGCACGTTTAACTTCACAAGCAGGCTGTTTCGTTGATCGGGTTAACTGGAACCTTCGTCGTCGTAACCGACGGAGTGCCACGAAATATATATATATATATATAATAATAATAATAATAATTCTTTTTATAGATTTTAGTACAGCTTTATTAGTAGGCCAGGCAAGGTTTTCTTCTGTTCGTGGTTCTATAATTTTATTTATTGATCAGTCATACATTTATTCTCTTTACTTTTTGTGTGTGTGTGTGTGAATGTTTTCTTTTATTTCATCTTCTCTGAGAAATAAAACAAAATGCTGGCGAGTATTTTCATTTATTTATTTATTTTTCATAATTTGCATGACTGCCAAGATACAGCATTATGTTTAGATTAATTCTTTGTCTTGTCTCTGATAACTAATAGCTTTCGAAAAAGCATCACTATTATTGTTTTAGTGTATTTAGTGCTGTTTATTTTATATTGATTGATTTTAACATTTCCTATGCTGCTAGTGTCATGCTATCTGGAGAAATGAATCTATTGTTTGCTACTGTGGCCTAAAATTAAATCTTTCATCAGATTTTCTTTTTGAAGATTTTTTCTCATTCGACTTACTTATATCGCTCCTTGCTGTCTAGGGTTTGGTTTAAAAATTACGAGGTAAACTTTATGAATTTCTTTTTCTTATTTCTGTGTTTGTTTTTAATGAATTAGACTCCCAATGTTTACACTTTTTTTAGAGAGAGAGAGAGGAGATAAAGAGAAAGAGTTTTTATTTTCCATAAATTGTAGAAATTACTTAGCTGCAGTAAATAATAAAACACAGTATTATTTTTCATTCTGATATACAATCGTCTTTTTTTTTCTCTCTCCTCTTTTATATAATTATGTCTGTTTTAATAAGGTTGCAAATGTTTATTATATGCGTCTTAACGAAAATTGACTTTTATGTAAAATCATAAATTTAAATTTTCGTTGCTATTTTTATTGTTTATATGTTAGTAGTTAACATCAGTTAATACTAGTTACTATTGTTATGTCTACGTGTATTAACAATTAATACAATTAGAATATTTCCTACTCTACAGGCGAGAGAACAGTCAGATAGATTTATAAAGTTTTGTTTGTTGGCTTTTTTTTTTTTTTTGCCTGTCTTAATTTACTTGAAACTCGAAGCTACAGACCATAAAATCATTCAGATATAAAAAAAAAAGAGAGAGAGAGAGAGAGAGAGAACAGTCTAGTTATTGTTTGTTTTTTTTTCATAGTATTTTCTTTTCGAAAACTCCGCTAAGATACTTTCCTCTTCTTTTCTCTGCTATCAACTTCCACAATCTGTGCTTTTTTAAATATCATCCTACTCCATCCAACTCAGTATCGTCATCACTTGCAGAGATTTCTCATTGTCAAAATAGTCTTCTTTCCTTCTTCATCATCAGTTTTCTTCTTTCTCTCGTAATCCATACTTTAAAAAAAAAAAAGAAAAGAAAAGAAAAGGAAAGGGGAAAAGAACCTTATCCGAACTTTGTTCTCTCACAGCAGCAGCGCTGTCTCACTTCGAAACTTCCATCCACTAGTTTACACAACAAACTTTACAGGAGAAACTCAACAATATATTTTAACTTCACAAAACTTTGATCTCGAAGGATTTTTACATGGGTTCGATATCTCTTTTTTCTTCTTCTCCTGATCAGAAAATAAATCGAGGACGAAACGTCGATGAAGTACGGACTGTAACTTATCCGTTCATCAAGACATTTCCCTAATGTTTCTTCATATTCCAGGTAGGGACATCTTCCTCTAGTTTTACTTGGAGCTGTATGTATGTTTGTATTACTTTAAAGATAGACGTTCATATTTGATCTGTATGTATGTGTACGTACTATGATGTGTCGTTTTCCTATTGTCAGTTTCAACCTTACTACAACCACACACACACAAACATGTGCGCGCGCAAACACACACACGTGCAGCTTTGTTGAGTTTTATTTACATGGTGACCAGTTGTGAATACATAGCAAATCATAAGAAAGGGAGCAAAAGTGTCTTGGTATTTAATTGCCTCGAGAGGCAAACTATATATACATAGTTTGTATATTTATACACACACACACATATATATATATATATATAGTTTATTTAACTAACCCTATGTTGTTTACATTTATAATAGCACACGTTCGGTCGAACCGTGACTTATCAATGTAAGATATTGCCGGGGGATTGCGGAAGAAAACCCGTTTTTCTTTTTATTTTTACACGCAAGACTCCTTTATGTAGGAGATTGAGCCTAAAGTCTTTGTTATCACTATTTAAAAAAAAAATATCTGCATATAACAATTTAAACGTACAGGTTTCGTTGTTGAAGTCTTGCTCTTTGCCTCTTATTGCTTCCTATCTATAAAGAAAACACACACACGCACACATTTCTTTTCTAGCAGTTCGACATATAATTTAGATGTGCTATTTTGCTTGCATGATATTTGTTTCTTGCTCTCAACCTAATTTCCTCTACTCTTGGTTTAATATATCTTAATGAACACAAGTCACATTAAACTTTTTACATCTCTCTCTCTCTCTCTCTCTCTCTCTCTCTCTCACCGTTCCTCCTCAACCAGCAGCCTGCTAGTCAGTAGTTATACTATATATATATATCTATCTATCTATAGATATATATATATATAATCTTGTTTTACTAACTTCCCAAATGCAAGCCAAACGAATGATCTAATGAAATACAATTAAATATGCCATTATGAGTCATGAACTTTAGATGCTACCATCTCCAAATCTATCCGGCTGAGATAATTTTCATTGGTTAATCACCAAATTTTCTCTGGTTGTTGCAAATGCCTGTGAAATTAAATATATCGATGAAATTATTTATATCTTCTATATACTAACAAAAGCTAAGGCTACATTAAAACCTCGAAGCAACTTAAAAAAAAAAGAGGCAGGCGCACTTGCTTTCTTCGATGTTTAGATGAACTATATATATATATATATATATATATATATATATATATATATATATATATATATATATATATACATACATACATACATACTTACATAAACATACATCCCCCTCCCCCTAGTTTTCAGGTAATAACACTTAGAATTTATTCTTTAAAAATCAATCTAAATTAGTAAATAAATTTGATTATTTTCGCTTTCTTTTGCTTGAAGACATTCAGTTACAATTGTTTAATTGCGTCTGTGTGTGTGTGTTACACAAAGTTGTCATCTGCTGTTGGGTTGCATTAAAAATCTGAAATTTCTTAATTTTTATTTTTATCGGGAGTCTCTCACTCTCTCTCTCTCTCTCTCTCTCTCTCACACACACACACACAGAGTTTTCATTTACAATAGGCAGGAAGGCAGTGGAACTGGTGACATTGTCAATCCACTAATACATGCAAGTGTAAGCTACTTCTAAGTATCAGGGGTAGTAGTTTTCGTACCATCTGAAAAGCAACTGTAGTCTCTGTTTATATATAGATAGATTGATTGATTGATAAATTAAAAAGATGCTCGCATTCAAACCGATTTCATTTTGCTTTTCAAGACCTTTTCCCTAAACTTCTTCACATCGCAATTGCGCGTGTGTGTATTTATGTTTATATGTGCACGTTTGAAGTTCCAACTTCCCTAATAACTTGAGTTGGGAAACGAAACGAGCTCGATCTGATTACTTTTTTCTTTAAAAAAAAGATGTAATTTTAGTTAAAGGACTCGGCAGTAACTTGTTAGAAAGATCAGATCGGACCCTAGTATATGTCTGGTATTTATTCATTTATCTGGAGAGTCCGGGTGTTGTGGCTAAAGACAGTTGACCTGTAGACAGCGGATCGACAGATGTTGGATCACCGGACAAAATGCTGTGGTTGGTGCGTGCGGTAATTTAGTTAGTTTACAGCCTTTTACGTTCCGAGTTCAAATCTCGCCGGTTATATATATATATTTTTAGCTTTTGACTTTCGTTATTTTTTTTAGCTCGATAAAATAAACACCAGTGAAATACTGCTACTTCACATTCCTATAATATTTCTCTGTTGTGAATGAAATTATATAATCTAGCTTAGCTAGATATGAATTAACAACTGAGGAAATTAAATGCGGCCAGCAGTTTGTTTAGTCCGATGCATTGATGTCACTTTTCACACACTTCTTTGTTTTAAGAGCGAATTAACTACATTAACACCTGCTCTCATATTAAATTTTCTTGCTTTGCTCTGATCCAATTTTATTGGTTTCTAAAAAAGTATATATTTTTGTATATCCGCTTTTTAAAATATTTTTCTTTGTCAGTTACGCTTCCCTTAAGCCTGTAAAAATAAATACCATTTCGTATTTTGATAATCTATAAATCCTTTGAAAGCGTTTAATTGAAAGAGAAAGAGAAAAAAATGTTATATTTAGAAATGCACTAGATGTCAACCAACTTGTTTCTGTGGGCCAAGCGTTATCAACAGCTAAAAAGCACTTTTTTTTTTTATGTCAAGCAGGACGGGCGAAGTCTTGAATAAGCAAAAGGAAATGTATGTGTCTATACGTGATATACATACATACATATATATAATATATATATATATATATATATATATATATATATATAATGATCTGGTTGCGCCGTATTTTTGTGTTAGTCTGTCTTTGTATTATATATAATATTGTGTTGTGGTGTGATGTGATGTAGTGGCCAGTGACTTGCCTGTCACAGCTCAACACACTTCCATACACACGAATGAGGTTAGATCCATATCCAGTCTGCACTGACAGCCCTAACAAATTATGTGCGTGTGCGCGCGTGTATATGTACACACACGTTCTCTCTCGCCTTCTCTCTCCCCCCCCCTCTCTCTCTCCTTTCTTTGTCAAATCAGTTATCTTGTTTCTCCCATTCTCTCTCTCATCGTAATATCATTCTATCTTCCCTGCTTCTGTTACTGACACCATATCTATCTTCCAGTTTTCCGGCTGCTACTGCTGCTGCAATTACTGCTGCCTTGTTTGTCATTGTTAAAGAGAATGAAGCGGCCGGCTGTTCGCTCGGCAAGCTATTGCTATGGTGAGAATTATAAAGAGTAGAAAAGGAAATAAAATGAGCCTGACCTAATTTATCTGCAACAATCCTCACTTGGTCGCCTTAGATTAACTTTTTTTTTTTTTTTTTTCAATCTGGGGAGGTGATCGTCAACAACCGGTGGTGGGTCGTTCTGAAAGATGGTGATTTGAGGAGAAGCGACTGGATTTTGTAAAGTGGTAGTGGCAGAGAAAAATAGATTAGAGGGGGAGTTAATGTGTGTAGATTAAAAGAAGTGATTAGGAAAGGCATTGCGACCGACTTGCTGGCAGTCAGAATGGTCCTCGACCAAATAGAATGGTCCTCTCCTATCATATATTGCTACACTATATATTCCGTTACTTTTATTTAAGTTGTTTCAGGCATTGAGCTGCGGCCAAGCTGGGGCACCGCCTTGAAGTGTTTAGTCTAGACCGGCCCCCAATACATACTTTTATTAAGGCTTGTACTTATTCTATCGGGCTCTTTTTGCCGAACCTCATATTTTACATGTATGTAAACAAGCCAACACCGGTTGTCAAGCGGTGGTGTGGGACTAACACAGACAGACGCACGCACATTATTTAGATACATACATACGACGGGCTTCTTTCAGTTTCCATCTACAGAATCCATTCAAATGGAAGGTTTTTTTTTTGTCTTGTCCTGTTAATGTCTCTCATCCGTCTCTCTTATGGTAACATTAAAGAAATCTTTATTATTGGGATCGTTGTACCAGCGGCAAGAATGCCCATAGTAATAGAACCCCATTTCGGATTTTGGAACTCTGGGACGAGTGCCTAGTACTTGGTTCCAGGTTGATCTGTACAGTTTCCTAGTAGTGCATTTCCCAGCTGTTCAGAGCAAGTAGAGTTAGTGGGGGAGATTTTGTGCCTACATCGTGGCAGGAGTTGCAGAGTATTGTGCAAACAGCAGTGAGATACAATCAGTGTCAGATTTAGTGTGTTTAAGCTGCTCTGCGTTGGTTCAGTTCTGATGCCCAGGTGGGTAAGAACTAGAATGAAGTTTTGAGCAGGGTGGCCATTTACACCCAGAAATGGGCTGAAAATTATGTTATCACTGAAAGATAAATCTATTTAAAAAATTAATTTTATTTGTTTCAGTCATTATACGGTGGACATGTTGGGACACCGTCTTGAAAGGTTTTTAGTCAAATAAAACAACCCCAGAACTTTTTTTTTTAATTAGGTATGATATTTATTCTTTTGGTCTGTTTTGCTAAACCACTAAGTTACAAGGATATATGGAAACCAATGTCAGTTGTCAAGCGGTGCTGTGGACAAACACAAAGAAACAAATCTAAATACACACATGTATACAGTGGGCTTCTTTCAGTTTCTGTCTACAAAATCCTTTCTCAATGGTTTGGTCAGCTCAGGTCTATAGTAGACGACACTTACTCAAGGTACCAAGCAGTGGGATTGAACTCAGATCCATATGGGCAGGAAGCAAGCATTTTACCACACAGTCTGTGATATGGTGAATGCAAGTAGCTCCATCCTAATCATCATGCCTTGCTTCAGATTTTTTCTGACCAGATTGAAGCATCTCCTCTCACTTCTTGTAGAAGGGGACAGGATTCCACAGGCCTGACCATCTACTCACACACTTATCCAGGATAGTGAGCAACTGTTGTTACATCACTTTTTTTCCACAGCTTGTCCATTTTATGGTACTCCAGTCGTTGGTCAAGGGAAGACCAAGACTGGACATCTGATGTCTTGTATGTTGTCAAGCGCACATAGCCTCTACCAGTGTGCAAATGTAGCTGACCCATGGCATTTTCACATTAGCTTTCTATATAGATATTTAATGCTGGGGAAGAGTGAAAGCTTCTAAGGAAACTTTGGGCATCACCATAAATCAACTGGTAGGTCTATTTTGGTAATACTGTCCACTAGGTTTGTCCAGCAAGGGAACGCAGTACTGTCATAATCATCATTTAACATCCGTTTTCCATGCTAGCATGGGTTGATGGTTCGACTGGGGTCTGGGAAGCCAGGAGGCTGCGCCAGGCTCCAGTCTGATCTGGCAGTGTTTCTACAGCTGGATGCCCTTCCTAACACCAACCACTCTGTGAGTGTAGTGGGTGCTTTTTACATGCCATCAGCACAGGGGCCAGAAGATGCTGGCAAACGGCCATGATCGGTTGGTGGTTTTTACGTGTCACTAACACAGACGCCAGTCAGGCGGCACTGGCATCAGCCACATTCGGATGATGCTTTTTACGTGTTTTTAAATGTGGGAGCATTTACTCTTGATAGATCTATGGAGTTCCTTTATTGGCCTTAGGGGCCATTCTTCTTGATAGTTTTTTTTCTCTTATATATATATATATATATATCTGCTTTGGGCTTATATAGATTTTTGAAGGCATTTTCTAGGATGAGCATACAAGATCCCTTCTACACACACATTTTTGAATGGAATGCTTGTCTATTGCAAGGTTAACTCCAAGTACCTCTGGTATTTATTATAAGTACCAGTTGTGCACCGAGGAGGGGAGGGGCAATGAAATCTTCAGGCCTTGTACCTTTAGTAGAAAGGATTATCATTGTTGTTATTAAGGCAGTGAGCTGCCAGAATCATTAGCATGCCATGCAAGATGTTTCACAGTATATCACCCATCCTTGCATTTTGAGTTCAAATTCTGCCAAGGCCGACTTTGCCTTTCATCCTTTTTGGGGTCAATAGAATAAGTACCAGTTGAACACTGGGGGTCGATGTAATTGACTCATCCTCTCTCCTAAAATTGCTGCCCTTGTGGCAAAATTTGAAACTATTATTATTATTATTATATAATTATATTCTGAGTTCAAATTCCACTGAGATCGACTTTGCCTTTCATCCTTTCAGGGTTGATAAATTAAGTACCAGTGAAACACTGGGGTTGATGTAATCGACTAGTCCCCTCCCCACAAATTTCAGGCCTTGTGCCTCCAGTAGAAAGGATTACCATTATTATTATTGAGGCACTTAGCTGGAGGAGTCATTAGAACTCCAGAGGAAATGGTTGACTTTGCCATTCATCTTTTCAGGGGTCAATAAAATAAAGTACCAGTTAAGTACAGGGGTCAATGTAATCAATTTGCCTCTCCCTTCATAATTGCTGGCCTTGTGCAACAAATTGAAACAATTGTATTATTAATTCTTATTCCTTTGCTTGCTCTGGCCATCCACTGTTTGCTCTTCAAAAGTTCAACTCAACTGATGCTTTTTTCATTGTTGGAAACAAACCATCATCTTTGCTGTCACACTTTCTCTTTTTTCCTTCTTTTCTATTCCATAAGCTCTGTTTTACTTTGTTCTCCGTTTCCTTTCCTTTTCAAAAGAAATTTCTTCTTGGTGTTATCTCCCAATATGGAATTTCCTTCATGTCTTGATTTTCTAATCTGACTTTGAGATGTTAAACTTGTTTTCAGATTTACCCACCACCATCACCTTCTTGTTCTTATGTGCACTTTCATTCAGTTTCTCTCTCTCTCTCTCTCTCTCTCTCCTCTCTCTCTCTCTCTCTCTCTCTCTCTCTATCTCTATCTCTCTCTCTCTCTCTCTGTCAGTATTATCCTCTTCTTTTTCTGGCTTGCACAGTTATACTATTTAAACCTCCAGTTTCATTTCAAAGACCTACTTCTCTTGACTTCAGTGCTTTTGGAAGTTGTTCCAATAATACATACATAGGTACATGCATGCACATGCACACATATAGCTTTATATGCTACAAGTTTCAATGCTCCCAAAACAATGTGTGTGTGTGTGTACATATATATATATTTAAACAGATATGTTTGTGCATGTGTAATTAATATAATATATATATATATATACCAATGTAAAATAGAAGCTCACTTATGTGTGTGGATGGATGGGTGTATGTGTGTGTGCCTCTGTCCCTATAGAGTTTTTGGAATTAGAAAATAAAGCCTCTAGCTAGATACCTTTAAGAATCTATCTTCTACTATAGCCCTGGATTTGCTAGAAGGAAACTTACAGAAGCCTGTTTTGTATGTGTGTGTTCATAGGCATACATGTGTGTGTCAGTGTCTCCTCATGACATTGCGTAATTCTTGCAAATGAATGTCATCTTTTCCAATATTCTGCAAAATCATGTTTGGCTATGGGGAAATCTTACCTTGCTTGGAAACTGGTACAGTTTGGCAACAGGATAAGCATCCAGCTGTAAAAATTATAGCTCATGTATGACCCATGCAAGCATAGGACAGTGGACATTAAAATGATGATTACATACATACACACACACACACACACGTGTGTGTGTGTCTGTGTGCAAGGGTTAGCTGAAAAGTTCATAGGCTGACCAAGATATTCTCATGGAATGTGACCAAATGAGGTTTATTTTTCAACACCGTCCCCCTTGCAGTCCACACACTTCCTCCATCGGTGTTGCAGTGCTTGTGAAGCTTTCATTCTGTTGGTCAAAAAATTCAACAACAATAAATATGAGGTCATCATCACTGCGATACTGGTTCCCAACCAAGTGTTTTTTCATGTTGGGGAACAAATGATTGTCAAATGGGGGCCAAATCAGGAGAATAGGGAGGGGATCAGCCAGTTTACACACAGCTGCCATTTAAACTAAGAACTTGTGTGCTGGGGCATTGTCCTAATGAAGCAAGACCCCTCTCATCAGTTTTCCTCGGTGTTTGATCTTGGTAGCCTTTCATAACTGCCTCAGCAAGTTGGCATAGCTGTGTGTGTGTGTGTGTGTGTTTGTTTGTTTGTCCTAGGAGATAGGTAAGAAAATAAATTATCTGGAGTTGGTTACAAAGTGCTGGTATTCTTCATATTCAACACTCTGAAATTCTCAAAGAACTTGTGTGTTTATGCCTGTTCTCCATTCCTGTTTTGTAGTCAGATTACAAGATAAACTCTGTACAGAAATATTCAAAAAGTAATGATTGTAACAAAATTGTACAGTTTTGTTGCTGTTGTTGTTACTCCAGGTTAGTTTCCCAGCCACCATGAAATATATTGTAGCTTGAGCTAAATCATTCAAAGTATCATTCCATTCTTTTTTTTAAGACAATGAAGTGGGATGTAGGAGAGATTTGGTTGCTATTTCTTGCAGATCACAGCGACCTGATTTAGGCTCCCTTTGTTGGTTCATAATGTAACAATATCCTGGGATATTGTTTAACCTCACATCAGCCTATATCCTACAGATCTATGGTGAAAAGGGTCCCAGTTGTGATTATTCCATCTTCCTCCTTTCAGATATGTATTTAGAACTGCAGATGATAGATGGTGATTTGCAGGAGATTTAGCTGATGTTTCTAGCAGGTCAGATAACCACAGATGTTCTCAAAGAATGATCTGTGTGACTGCATGCAGGCATGTGGTGTGTGCATATGTGAGAGAGAGAAAACAAATGTATACATACAGGAAAGATGCTCTATCAATGCAATTATGACTCATACAATATTAATTGACAGGAATGGTCATTTAGTATTTCACTAAATTAAGTTATCTTGATAATAAATCTCATCCATTAAAGGCAGGTGACCGAATTACACCTACACACACACACACACACACCTGTATATGTATGTATAATTGTAATGTATGTGTGTGTACACACAGGGGGAAGGGCTTTGTGGTTGAGTAGCATGTTTCTCAATCATGTGGTCTTGGGTTCAGTCCCACTGCATGGCATCTTGGGCAAGTCTCTTCTACTGTAGCCCTGGGCTAACCAAAGACTTATGAGTGGATTTGGTAGACGGAAACTGAAAGGAGCTCATCATATACATACATATATATATATATATATATATCACGTGATCACGTGACCGACCAGACCATCAGATGTTGTTACACATCGCTGGTCACAATGCGTTCGCATTGTTTTAGCCTTTGAATGACACCACCCCGCTGGCTAAGCGAGCAGGCCAACATATATATATATATATATATGTATGTATCAGTGTGTTTGCCCTCCTCCGGACCACTTGGCAAATGGCATTGGATTTTTTTCTTCTTTTTTTACATCCCTGTAACCTAGCAGTTTGGTAAAAAGATACTGATAGAATAAGTACGGAGCTTAAAAAAATAAGTACTGAAATTGATTTGTTCGACTAATCCCTTCAAGGCAGTGCTCCAGCATGGCCTCATTCCAGTGACTGAAACAATTAAAATACGCACATTCATGTGCACGCGCGTACGAACACCCACCACCACCACCCACACACACATTCATTTACGACTTAAATTTTGAATGGAGAGAAATTAGTGCTTTTCTCCGAGTTTGATTTTTACGAAGGGAGGTAACTGATGTACAGCTATTGACAAATCTGCTACGTCCTCCCCCACCGCCAGCACCTCCACCACCACCACCACTACTGCCAAACTATTATAGAATTAATAAAACTGCTGCTTACTGCTGTTTGATATTTGTTAGGTATATTCATAAACATTATTACTTTGAACATATTGTCTATTTTAGCTACACAGTTCTAATATTGGTTACTACTTCACTGGTTTGATGTACATTTGAAATTTTGTTTCCCTCTGTCCCCCCACTCTACCCAAAGAAAAGAAATGATTAAAAGCCATGGTTTTTTGGGGTTTATTTTTAAGTACCTCTTTGGTATATTGAATAATTTATCTTTTACCTGTTTCAGTCAGTGGGTTGAGGCCATGCTGGGGCACTACCTTGAGGGGTTTTTAGTCAAGCAATTTTTTAAAAAAAAGGACTTATTTTTGTAAAGTCCTGTACGTATTCTGTCAGCCTTGGTCTCTTTCTACCAAACTGCTTAGACACAGAGACGTAAACAAACCAACATCTGTTGTCAAGCAATGTTGTTGGACAAACAGAGAGAAAGAGATAGAGACACACGCACACTCATGATGGGCCTCTTTCAGTTTCCATTTACCAGATCCACTCAAAAGGCTTTGGTTGACCCACAGCTGTAGTGGAAGAGACTTGCCCAAGGTGTCACACAGTGGGACTGAACCCAAGACCTCAAGGTTGAGGATCCAGCTTCTTTTAAGGTTTAATTTCAATTCCTTCAGATTTTTATTTGGAAGAGGAAAGAGGACATCTTTCGATGTAGAAGTAATATTATAGCTCACCTTTCTCGTTTTATTCTGTAATAATGTTATAGGCAGAAGCATGGTTGTGTGATTAAGAGGCTTGCTTACCAACCGTATTGTTTCAGGTTCAATCCCACTGCAGTCTACTGTGAAAAAGTGACCCCTTTGTGTGTGTGAGTGTGAAGGGTCCTTGTATTGATGTCATGTGATATCATACATGTGGTGTTGTCCATTTTCAATCTTTTCTGAAAAACATGTTTGGCCATGGAGAGATATCAACTTGTATGGAAACTAGTGAAGGTTGGTGATAGGACAAGCCAGCAGTGCTTTAAGCCTAGAAAGTGGACATTAACATTTTGATGAGGTATGAAAGACGTGGTTTACTGTCATCTGCCAATCAGCTGTTTACAATGAGTGGATGACAACAAAAACATAATGGTGGTGTGCTATCCATTTGGCTGATCACAGTGACCCAATGCATCACAGCCAGAAATACTTGTTTTACATCCTGTATTGCAATTCTCTTGACCAAAATACAAACAAGTATACAATTAGAAAATTACTATTTTTAAATCTCACAGTGTGAGATATTCAGCAACAGTACTTTGTAGTAAAGATTGGTTGCCAACATAACATGGCAGTCCTGGTTTATGAGTAATGTTGCTGTAATTTAGCCCCAGGAGACATCATCTCCAGCTGGCTATATGACATGATCTGTGTCCTTATATTTTCGAACAAGGGAATCTAGCACCCCCTCTCAGCTCAAAACAGCGCCACCTCTAGCTGAGCAGTTTTTCTGTACTGATGAAGAGAAATAACCCAGAAATCGGGATACACAGTTATTGTTTTGAGCTGAGTGGGGGTGCTAGATTCCCTTGTTTGAAAATATAAGAACACAGATCGTGTCGTATAGCCAGCTGGAGACAATGTCTCCTGGGGCTAAATTACAGCAACATTCATCCTAAACCAGGACTACCATGTTATGTTGGCAAACAATCTTTACTACAAAGTATACAATTGATCTGAAAGAAGATGGAGTTCACATGCAGTACTCCCATAATGTACTCCATTTATGATTTCAGTATTGTAAACTGTCATAATATTGTACTTACATGTGCAGAGTCATATATTTTCCCTGGACAAAAATACTTCAAATTATTTTTCTGTAAATGTATGTTTTTACCCCACAAAATATACTTGTAAAAGAAGGGTGTGTCTTATGTGAGAGTGCATCTTGTATGCCTGCATATATGGTAACTATACATTGGTCATCGATTTCCAAGGAGCCAATTACTGATTTGCTGCATTTATCATGATACAGGTAACTAGGGAACATCTGTACAAGTTGAGCAGACATGATAACCTCGAGGGATTTTTATTTGAAAGCACCACTTCATCACCTTTCTCAATGATGTTCTATATCTCTCACCAATATACATTAACACAAGCAACACACTCACACAAATACATATTTACCAATCTTCTGCACAGTCTCTATTTATAAAATTCCTCTCACAAGACATTTAGTCCCTCCAGACACGTGCCCAAAGTGTGGAGAAAACATTTTAAGTCCACAGTTATAACTGTACCATGAAGAAGTAAACGAAGCAGTTTGAGACTTTAGAGACATCACACACATATGTGTCATTCTGCTAGCTTTTGTCACTACAACTTAATCATAGTTGTGAATTGATTTCACCCTTAGTACAGCCATTGTCTTGGATTTTCTAGTTGAGGCTCATAATTCTTATTGTCTCAAGTTTGCCAAACTCACAAAACAAGTTAGATTTTTTTTTCTTCACAGTTGAGTGGTTAGCAGTTGAAAGGGCATGCAAACTGCCCTTTCAAGAACAATTACTTTCACCAAAGCCACTTCCTCTTTGTTTCTGTGAAGTAAATGCTGTAAAAATATTAAAATAAAACAAAGGACAATTTCAGAGCTTCATTCAGTATTCATTTTATCCATTCTGTTTCTCAATTTAGAAGAGAGATACAACCCATGATAAAGCTAAAAGTTTGATATGGAAGAAAACCACAGGAAAACATTTTTCTACTAATGTGATCACTGTAGCTACCACTGTCTGACAGAAATATTTAGATGTAGGGAGGAGGGTATGTAAACATGAATATGAACTTACATATTTCTATTGTAGTTCATTTTTCATGTAGCTCATGGCTTACACAGCATATATCCAAGTAATTTGCTAAAAGAAAAGGTAAAATTCTAGAACACAAGAATAAATAAATAACATTTTTGCTTCTTAATATACTTATTAATCATTGATAAAACACTTGGACTTCCTAGCTTCAGTAGTTTCTGAGACACCAAAGCAAACATTCAAGTCATCAATCAATCTGAATAATAACTGAGGCACCAGCATATCAAAATACCCACCAAAAACAAATTGGGTATCTCTGTATTTGTTCAGTTTGTTTGTAGTTATGCACACAAAAAACAAAAGGCGAATAAAATATTTCTATTTTTTATATGCAGCATATTCTTTCACACCTTTCCTCACTTTCCATTCTCTGTTGCTTTACAAGACCAAATCTCCATCAAGCAACTGTTCTTTTAATCAAAGAAAGCATACACATTTTTTTAGGAGTGTGTATGTGTGTGTGTGTGTGTGTGAGGGGGGTTACAGAGAAATGATTTTATCCCTAAAATACTCTTTAGTTCTTTTTGTGAAGATGCTTGGCTCAGTAGTTAGGGTGTCAGACTCACAATCATGAGGTTATGAGTTTGATTCCTGGACTGGACTGGACTGTGTGTTGTGTTCTTGAGTAACACACTTTATTTCACGTTGCTTCAGTTCACTCAGCTGTAGAAATAAGTTGCAACATCACCGGTGCCAAGCTGTATCAGCCTTTGTCTTTCCCTTGGATAACATCGGTGGAGAGGGGAGGCTGGTATGCATGGCAACTGCTGGTTTTCCATAAACAACTTTGCCCAAACTTGTGCTCTGGTAACTTTCTTGGTGCTATCCCATGGTCATTCACAACCGAAGGGGGTCTTTACCCCTTTATTTTTTAATCTTTAGTTCTTAGAAGTCTCTTCTATCATTACTCATTAGATCATCAAGAGGTTAACCCCCTTTCAAGAATTTGAACCTGAAGAGGTGATAGGGCTAATCGGGAGTGCAATTCTGCATTCCAATAAGTACCAGTTATGCACTGGGGTCGATGTAATCGACTTAATCCTTTTGTCTGTTGTTGTTTGTTCCCTCTATGTTTAGCCCCTTGTGGGCAATAAAGAAATAAGAACGATAGTCTCAGGTAACTTCAACTGTTTAAACCAAGGGTGGGGAAAACCCCACCCATGGGCATAATTGTGCTCGCGAGCCCATTTTATTGTGCTCACAGGCTGATATACTTGTATGTACAAAATATAGTAATTTTTTCAATGACAAAATTTATGCAATATCCATATGTCTATTTGTGATACAGGTCATGTTTCCGCTTTGACTTAAAATGGTCAGACTCGAACTGAAATCATCCAATAATTGCAATTTGAATGAAAATTTTGTTATCACTATAAAACACATTGTTATGTTTGTACCACCCCCTTGAGACCCAACTACACTCTAGCTGAAAAATATAGAATACCGCATAAGTAATATAAACATCCTAAATTCAGTGGCAGTGTTAATGAAGATGTTGTGCATTAATTTAATGCGTTAAACTTATCTGTATTAACATATATCGAATAGGTGTATACAAGATTTACACAGATATAAGAGTTAAAACTTGTGACCCACCTGTGGACCTTTTTCTTTGGAAATTTTTGCCCGCCACACTAAAAGGTTTCCCCACCCCTGGTTTAAACTGATGAAATGTTTTGTAATATGCTTCATCATCATCATCATTTAATGCCTGGTTCCATGCTGGCATGGGTTGGACAGTTCAACAAGTTCTAGCTAGCCTGAGGGCTGCATTAGTCTCCAGTGTCCGTTTTATCAAGGTTTCTATGGCTGGTTACCCTTTCTGATGCCAGTGCCTGCAGCTATGTTAAAAAGTGAAGCTCTTTGAAATTGTTGAATGAATGACATACAAATATATTGGCGTTAGGAAGGGCATCCAACCATAGAAACCATGCCAGATCAGATTGGAACCTGGTGCAGCTCCCTGGCTTACCAGTTCTGTCAAACCATTCAACCCGTGCCAGCATGGAAAGCGGAGGTTAAATGATGCTGATAATAATGATGATACATGTATATGTACACAAAACACATACATAAATACATACACACACCCATAGACACCCTCTCAAGCTCATGTTCTACTGCTCCCTCTCTTTCTCTCCCACCCTTCCATATAAGCATGTATCCCTTGTCTCTCATATGCGCACATTCTTCCTACGCACACAATTTCACGCTCACGCTTAACTCTTTCTGCCACACATCCCACTATTTACATATACACACTCTGTCTCTAACACATTCTTCCACATTCCCTCTCTCTCTTCATCTCTTGCTCACTTACACTTTCACTCTCATTCTCTCTCTCTCTCCCAACACACACACACACACACACACACACAATGAGAAATACTCAACACTAGTAGATTACGCCAGCTAGATAACTAGGCTTGATCACTTCACTGATCAATAATTACAATTACATATGTTTTAACAGCTGTTAGCTTCATTATGTTGTCAAAAGTTGGATTGGATTTAATTTATTATTTTATTCTAAAATGGAATAAAAATGCACATGAACACACACACACGAACACACACACACACACACACACACACACACACACACACACACACACATTACCCGATCACCTCCCCACACACACATCAAGTCTAATACAGTTACATGGCATCTAATTTTTTTTTTTTTTTTTTCTAATATTCTTAATTTTAGGAAACATAGATAAGTTTATGTGTGGGTGAGGTGCCTAATGTCCTTCCCAATCTCTCTCCCTTTCTCTCTTTTTCCCTTTCCCCCTTTCTCTCTCCATCTCCTTCCCTCCCTCTCCCCCTCTCAGTTCTACTCACATTTCATGCACACAAATTTATTCATATTTGCAAATCTTATTGGCTCTGTTCTTTTTTTCTTTTTCTTTTTTGTTCCGTTTCTTTTGCCAACCAATGCAGACCAATGCAGACCACCACTAGTTTCTTCCTTAGGCTTTATCCTTTCCTAATTCTTCATTTTTCTTTTTTTTTTGTCTTTTGTAAACTCTGACTTATATTTGTATATTTATAATAACAAGACACACTGGATGTGCAGTTAAGACGCTGGTCTACCAACCACTAGGTCATGAGTTCAGATCTATTAACTGTCATTATGAAGTCCCCCTCCTCCCATCTCCACCCTTTTTTAATTGGTTTGTTTCTATGCTTATGGCCTTGGAACCTTGTCTTGAAACTGGTGAGATCGACAAGGGTCGATGTTCCTCTTGCATTGTTATTAATCAATCTCTCTGATGGCTACAGCAAAAACTTCAGCTGGTTGATAATTTCAGTGGAATGGCATGTGAGTACAATCCAAGTAAGAGAAGAAAAATAACTGATTAAGTCAAGAGTACATGAGTGGAGACAATATGAGGTCAACCAGATCCAGGGAGGGAGGCCATTGTAGTACATGTAGAAAAGGTAAAAGTGAGGAGATAGAGAAACATGTCTGTGAGTTAAAAGTCGGAATGTGTTGATAAGTGACTTCATACTTATCAGTCTGATGATCTTTGGAGCAGGGCTTCTCTATACTTGACACTGTTCTATATTTTAGAGATGAGGAATTATGTATATTATTTACATTGGATGGATAGATGTCCTCACCTTGTTTGTTGTTATCACGTTTCGGCTAATGTACTCTCCAGCCTTCATCAGTTGTCCTGGTGGAATTTTGAAGCCAACCCTTTATTTGTCTAATGGAGTACTCTGTTCCCACTCCTTTGTTTTTTTGTTTTTTTTCTGCTGATGTTATTATTATCATTCATTCAAGTCACTGACTGGGATTAAACCCGGAATCTTGGGGTTAGTAGTTCGCGCTCTTAACCACTTATAAAGGGTTGGGTTCGAAATTGCAGCAGGACACCTGATGAAGGCTGGAGAGTACATCAGCCGAAATGTTGTGGCAACAACAAAGAAGGTCAGGACACCTATCCATCCATTGTAAATAATGTGTATACTAGACTCTGCTTTACTAGGCTGAACAAAAACACCGTCTCCTTTATGTATACTTCACATTTTAGTTAGTAGTAAAGAGAAAAGCATCAAACTGTGAAAACAATTGCTCAACAATGGAAATATCAATTTCAAATTTTGGCACAAGACCAGCTATTTCAGTGGAGGAGGCAAGTCATTTATATCGACCCCAGTATTCAACTGGTACTTATGTTATTGACCCTCAAAAGGATGAAAGGCAAAGAGTGTTGGCCTTGGTGGAATTTGAACTTAAAGCATAAAGCATGCTAACGATTTTGCCAGTCCACCACCTTCAACAATGGACATATTAGGGCACAAGTATGGCAGTGAGGTTAAGAATTTTGCATGACAACTAGTTTAGAATTTGATCCTAATGCAGGGCACCTTAGAGAAGTGTCTTCAAGCAGAACTTCATGCTGGCCAAAGTCTTATGAGGTTAAATTTGGTTGATTGAGGTTGTGTCTCAGATTTATCCAGGACTTGTGAGAAATGTGGCAGGTGGACTTTTGTTGCTGCAGCCTGGGTTGAAACTTGGCCATAAAAAAAAAATACCCATCAAAAGGACTACTTTTAGTTCTTGTATGAGAGGCTCAAAATGTCATTGAATTTAACTCTTTAGCATTCAGCTTATTCAACCAAAATTAATGCTAATTTATTCACATTGTTTTAAATTAGTCATACATTACCTGGTAGCTTTGTGATTTCAATGATGTAATTGTTTATTTTTAGAATAGCATTGTAGAGTAGGTGTAAGAGGCCAGAACATTAAACAGATAGAATATTTGGGTTGGATATGACCAGTTTAAATGCTAAATGGTTAATACCCACCACTTGATCTTTGGGTGCCTCCAGCAGAATACACTTTATTGAAAGCAATTAAGCCAATAATTACTGTCCACCAGCCTCTAAGGTCTTGTGAAAGTCAACGGCACTCATCATTTGATTTAGCCATAAAATAATTTTGTGTGTGTGTGAAAGAGAGAGAGAGAAAGAGAACATGGGAATGAATACACACACACGAGGGGGTGCTGAAAAGTTCCTGGCTTTGGGTAAATGAAGATACAAGAGGATCAGTTAATTATGATTTTATTCAACATATTTCCCTCTTATTCAGTTATTGCAGCAGCCCTTTAGTTTTTCTAAGCCCTAAGAAAGAACCTCAAAGGTTAGGCGTTCAACCAGGCCTTTCGTGATACCCTTAAAGTCAGGAGCTTTGGCTGTCATCATCATCGTTTAAAGTCCGTTTTCTGCGCTAGCACGGGTTGGACGGTTCAACTGGGGTCTGGGAAGCCAGGGGCTGCACCAGGCTCCAGTCTGATCTGGCAGAGTTTCTACAGCTGGATGCCCTTCCTAACGCCAACCACTCCGCGAGTGTAGTGGGTGCTTTTTACGTGCCACCTGCACAGGTGCCAGGGGAGTCTGGCATCGCCCACATTCGGATGGTGTTTTTAATGTGCCACCGGCACTGGAGCCAGTCGAGGCGGTGCTGGCATCGGCCATGCAATATAAAACCAAAAGGAAAAATTCAATTGTCACTAGTTGTGATTGAGGATGCTGGGTAGTACCTACATTGCTAGAAATAAGAGCTAAAAAGCCCTTACAGCTACAGGAAGCACATTTTATATACTGACTGGGGAGATAACTGCCCCACAATGAGTGAGATCATTATATTATAGTTTTTTTTTTTTGAAAATTACAAACTCATCAATAGTAACTACTCCATCGCTGGGTGGTTTAGCTAAATCCTGACTATATATATGTTTACCATATGAATTTATGGCTTCTTATATATATAATGATGGTTTGTTGCCAACTTAATGTGGCAGTCGCAGGAAAGGGAAGAATGCCCCAGGAAACATCGTTTCCAGTTGGCTATGTGACAAAAGCTTTCTGTATCCTTAAGTTTTCAAACAGAAGAGATAAGCACCTCCACCCAGCAAAGCCAGCATTCAGAGACTAGTTTCAGAATTATTGCTCTTAATTATATATATATATTCAGATCATCTGTGAATGCTACTTGTGACTGACATTTATGAAATTCAAGGGGAAGTTTCTGTTTAACGTTAATAAACTGGAATTTAGTTCCATTCCTTTAAAAGCTCCCTGGAGCTTAGGTGATTCCTTATTTTACTTCCAGTCCAATGGCCCAAATAATCAACCTGTTTTATGCTCAAACTGGCCAGATCTGGCCTTTTACACCTATCCTACAGTGTCACTTTATAAATAAACAATCACATCATTGAAATCTCAAAGCTATGAAATAATGCATGGTTACTTTAAAATGATGTGAATACATAACCTTAGAGAGAGAGAGTGGGAGTGCAGGGTTGACCCAGGTCAATGATGGGCCAGCCTTTAAAAGCCTGGTGTGTTAAAATTTTACTTTCTTCATAATTTTGTAAATGGTGTGTCACTTAACATGTAAACATGTATTTTGATTATAGGTAAATGCTTATAAATAAGCTAATTTGTAATAAGATAATGTAGGGAGATTCCTGACAAAGTCCATTGCATGTCTCAATTCATCATCTCTTGACCTAAACACAAGTGAAGTAACCAAGTGACTGGGTGAAGTTTTCACTGTTATTCCAGCAACTTCAATAGATTATGGAACTCTTGTACCACTATATCAGTGACATTTCTTCCTATTGTGTCTATAATAAGGACACTTGACTTTCAATGGACCAAGTTCACCTAAGTCATAGTAGAGTTAACCACGAAGATATACACCCTACAGTTGTAAGTTCAGAGCATATTATAAAACTAATACCATAGTTTTACTTAAGAACTACAGCCACTCGAATTACCATAAGCCAATGCAGGAACCCCCACTTGATCTTTCAACTTGCTAGAAATAGCAGCTAAAATTTGTTACAAAATGAAGCCTAATGCAAATAGAAATTTAAAAGAAAAGAGAGAGAATTGGGTAACTTAGTCAGGGTAGACAGTGTTTGGCATAAGATGGAATGGTCATGGCTGGACTACTCTTAGTCATAGGTCTGTTTAATCAAAGACTAACTTGGGGCTAACAGTATCTACAATTACCACCACCACCACTACTCCCACCATCATCACTGCTGCTGCTGCTACTACTACTACTGCAGTTCTGCTAAGCAGGTGTTGCATTAATTTTAGATATCCATTCTTCAAAAGAAAATAGTTGTGCTGGAAATAAGAGGAATTTTCTTCCATTGTTTTGCAGTCTACTGAATAATAAGTAATGTATTATTTATTAGCTTTGATTCTTGATTATCATCGAGGCAGTGTTCTAGTTTACCAATGACCTGATTATAACCTTTGAAACTGTTCCTCCGTACCCCTACTACTATCCGCCAAACAGAAGTAGCAACTGTGTACTAGAAAGAGTAGCTAGGTCTCCCTCATCATAACTTACCAGTGGATATGGCCAGTTTAAATGATAAAGGGTTAAATAAGAGAAAGAGTCATTAGCTGATGCGGTCCTTAATTGTACCTTTAAAAAAACAGGATATTTACAGTTAAAATGGCTTTGATCATAGGTCTACTCAGTCGGGGTTGATCCAAGGCTAAACAACTGCGACAGCTATGTTTAAACTTTTAGCATTTAAACAGGCCCAAACATTGCACCTGTTTTATATTAAAACAGGCCAGATCTTGTCTCTCACACCTACTCTATTATGTCATTCTATAAATAAATAATCACATCATTGAAACCTTGAAGCTATGAGATAATGCATGGTTAATTCAAAACAAGATGTATAAATAAGAATTACATCATCATCATCATTTAACGTCCGCTTTCCATGCTAGCATGGGTTGGATGGTTCAACAGGGGTCTGTGAAGCCAGAAGGATGCCCTTCCTAACGCTAACCACTCCGTGAGTGTAGTGGGTGCTTTTTACGTGCCACCCACACAGGTGCCAGACGGAGCTGGCAGACGGTCACGGACGGATGGTGCTTTTTACGTGCCACCGGCACAGGGGCCAGGTGAGACTGGCAACGGCCACGAACGGATGGTGCTTTTTACGTGACACCGGCACGGGGGCTAGGCGAGGCTGGCAACGGCCACGAACAGATGGTGCTCTGAATGCTAAAAGGTTAAAAGTGAATGTCAAACCACAATCAAATTTTAATCTCAGTTGAAGCTGTCTCAATATTTTGTCAAACAATTTGCTGTCAAAACCTCACTTCCCCCTTCACATCTTATAACTGTTTAACCCTTTTGATACCAACTGGTTCTATGATGTAAACTTCTCCTTTTAAATGAGTATATGTTCATAAAAGCACTTGCTTTATAAAGGGACTTTGGAACACCAGTGTTTCGATTTTAAATGTCCTCTCAGTTAGTCACCTCAGATCAATGAACCTAACAAAAGTTTTTTGGCTTTTGTTTATAGGAATCAGCAAACAAATTATCTAGAGATGAATGCTGATATCTGTTAACCAATCACATGATTTATCTCCATGTGAACGGTGAACAGCGAGAATCAAAACACAGTTGCTACCTGGCCCTTTGTAGGTTGCTTCCACAGATTCTTTCAGGATTCTACCAAAGGTTTGGTTTGATACAAGTACGTTTTTGAGTATAAATAAGTTACAGTGGCACCACTGCTAGCTCACAGCAGATTCAGAGAGAAAGAGAGAGACAGAGTGCAAGCAAGAGATAGATAAGAAATGAAAAATTGATGCCAATACTTGACCAATCAGTTTATCTGTTGTAAAAGACTGGAAGTAAAATTGACCTTGATGGGAATTGAACTCAGAGCACAGCAGTTCCTGATATATATTGCAAGGCATTCTATTCAAAGCTCCAGCAATTGCCAATTTACCACATCAGAATTAGAACATTGAACAGAAATTTTGTCATGTCCCATTTTATCTAGGTTAATTTGACTGTGTGTTTAAGGAATTTGCTTTGGAACTATGTGGTTAGGAGTTCAATCCCTTTGTGTGGACTTTGTTGCCTGGTGTCTTCTTTTATTAGCGGCATGTTGACCTCTCAGAGAAATTGGTAGACAGAAAATTAAGACACCCATAGTGCATGTGCGTGTGATTTGCTGATTGTAAACAGATGCCCTACTGTTCATGCATTGTTGTTTCATTGCGGTCCACCACAAAAGCATACCCAAGCATCTTATGTTTTACTGTGTCAAGAAGTAAGAAGCCTTGACATTTTTGTAAAGAAACAATTTGTAAGCAAAATCCTCACCTTTCCTAGAAATGGTGTGATTTGTTTCCAGTTTGTTCATTTTTTGATAAAGCAGGCAATTACTACCATGCTTGGAAAGTGGTGAAGGTTAGCATCAGGAAGAGCATCCAGTCAAAATTACCCTGTCTCAGTGCTGGCTCATTTGACCCATGCAAGCATGGGAATAGATGTTAAAACGACAATAATGGCAACAACAATGACAACAAAAAACAACATATTGAGGACTTTCGATTGTGTCTTTGATTTCCTTCCATAAATTAAGCATAACATTCGCACACATGTTGTGACAAGCAGAATAACATTATAGTTTATGGGTGCTGTTAGACGATTTTGAGATGCGAAAGTGCAGCAAAGTCCTACTGCCCGATGAGCCTCCATTCATCTATCTTTCGCTCACTCAGTGAATGTATTACCATTTTACATTATGCAGCATCTACCAATTTCTGTCTCTTCAAATTAGATACAATAATTTTCTTCTTTTATTTATTTATTTATTTATTCCCCCTCCGCTCAGCCCTCCATTTTAACTGTACTATTTTATCTTCATCATGGGATAATTATTTTGCAGAGATAAAAATAAGTTCAGTTAAAAATAGCAGAAAAATAGATTTTTAGCACCTAATTTGTGATGGAATGGCAAAGGCTTCTCTTCTCTGTAATGCAGCTGCTCAATAAGCAAAAGACGTGTGGTTCGAGGCTCTTCCTGATTATTATTATTATTATTATTATTATTATATTATTATCATTATTATTATTATTATCATTATTATTATTATTATTTCTGTCTCAAATAAGTGCTTGTCTTTTACTTTTTATACTGTAGCCGTACAGGGACACCAGCTTGAACAGTTTGGTTGAACAAATCAGTCCCACCCCCCTTCCCCAGTACTTACTTTTTTTAAAGTTGACCTTGGTGGGATTTGAACTCAGAGCACAGCTGTCTCTGATAAATACTGCAAGGTATTCTATTCAACACTCTGATAACTGCTAATATATCACCT